>NC_141612.1:320457-322957 GCF_047967505.1 Dipteris shenzhenensis | reverse complement strand
TAAACCCTAAACCCTAAACCCTAAACCCTAAACCCTAAACCCTAAACCCTAAACCCTAAACCCTAAACCCTAAACCCTAAACCCTAAACCCTAAACCCTAAACCCTAAACCCTAAACCCTAAACCCTAAACCCTAAACCCTAAACCCTAAACCCTAAACCCTAAACCCTAAACCCTAAACCCTAAACCCTAAACCCTAAACCCTAAACCCTAAACCCTAAACCCTAAACCCTAAACCCTAAACCCTAAACCCTAAACCCTAAACCCTAAACCCTAAACCCTAAACCCTAAACCCTAAACCCTAAACCCTAAACCCTAAACCCTAAACCCTAAACCCTAAACCCTAAACCCTAAACCCTAAACCCTAAACCCTAAACCCTAAACCCTAAACCCTAAACCCTAAACCCTAAACCCTAAACCCTAAACCCTAAACCCTAAACCCTAAACCCTAAACCCTAAACCCTAAACCCTAAACCCTAAACCCTAAACCCTAAACCCTAAACCCTAAACCCTAAACCCTAAACCCTAAACCCTAAACCCTAAACCCTAAACCCTAAACCCTAAACCCTAAACCCTAAACCCTAAACCCTAAACCCTAAACCCTAAACCCTAAACCCTAAACCCTAAACCCTAAACCCTAAACCCTAAACCCTAAACCCTAAACCCTAAACCCTAAACCCTAAACCCTAAACCCTAAACCCTAAACCCTAAACCCTAAACCCTAAACCCTAAACCCTAAACCCTAAACCCTAAACCCTAAACCCTAAACCCTAAACCCTAAACCCTAAACCCTAAACCCTAAACCCTAAACCCTAAACCCTAAACCCTAAACCCTAAACCCTAAACCCTAAACCCTAAACCCTAAACCCTAAACCCTAAACCCTAAACCCTAAACCCTAAACCCTAAACCCTAAACCCTAAACCCTAAACCCTAAACCCTAAACCCTAAACCCTAAACCCTAAACCCTAAACCCTAAACCCTAAACCCTAAACCCTAAACCCTAAACCCTAAACCCTAAACCCTAAACCCTAAACCCTAAACCCTAAACCCTAAACCCTAAACCCTAAACCCTAAACCCTAAACCCTAAACCCTAAACCCTAAACCCTAAACCCTAAACCCTAAACCCTAAACCCTAAACCCTAAACCCTAAACCCTAAACCCTAAACCCTAAACCCTAAACCCTAAACCCTAAACCCTAAACCCTAAACCCTAAACCCTAAACCCTAAACCCTAAACCCTAAACCCTAAACCCTAAACCCTAAACCCTAAACCCTAAACCCTAAACCCTAAACCCTAAACCCTAAACCCTAAACCCTAAACCCTAAACCCTAAACCCTAAACCCTAAACCCTAAACCCTAAACCCTAAACCCTAAACCCTAAACCCTAAACCCTAAACCCTAAACCCTAAACCCTAAACCCTAAACCCTAAACCCTAAACCCTAAACCCTAAACCCTAAACCCTAAACCCTAAACCCTAAACCCTAAACCCTAAACCCTAAACCCTAAACCCTAAACCCTAAACCCTAAACCCTAAACCCTAAACCCTAAACCCTAAACCCTAAACCCTAAACCCTAAACCCTAAACCCTAAACCCTAAACCCTAAACCCTAAACCCTAAACCCTAAACCCTAAACCCTAAACCCTAAACCCTAAACCCTAAACCCTAAACCCTAAACCCTAAACCCTAAACCCTAAACCCTAAACCCTAAACCCTAAACCCTAAACCCTAAACCCTAAACCCTAAACCCTAAACCCTAAACCCTAAACCCTAAACCCTAAACCCTAAACCCTAAACCCTAAACCCTAAACCCTAAACCCTAAACCCTAAACCCTAAACCCTAAACCCTAAACCCTAAACCCTAAACCCTAAACCCTAAACCCTAAACCCTAAACCCTAAACCCTAAACCCTAAACCCTAAACCCTAAACCCTAAACCCTAAACCCTAAACCCTAAACCCTAAACCCTAAACCCTAAACCCTAAACCCTAAACCCTAAACCCTAAACCCTAAACCCTAAACCCTAAACCCTAAACCCTAAACCCTAAACCCTAAACCCTAAACCCTAAACCCTAAACCCTAAACCCTAAACCCTAAACCCTAAACCCTAAACCCTAAACCCTAAACCCTAAACCCTAAACCCTAAACCCTAAACCCTAAACCCTAAACCCTAAACCCTAAACCCTAAACCCTAAACCCTAAACCCTAAACCCTAAACCCTAAACCCTAAACCCTAAACCCTAAACCCTAAACCCTAAACCCTAAACCCTAAACCCTAAACCCTAAACCCTAAACCCTAAACCCTAAACCCTAAACCCTAAACCCTAAACCCTAAACCCTAAACCCTAAACCCTAAACCCTAAACCCTAAACCCTAAACCCTAAACCCTAAACCCTAAACCCTAAACCCTAAACCCTAAACCCTAAACCCTAAACCCTAAACCCTAAACCCTAAACCCTAAACCCTAAACCCTAAACCCTAAACCCTAAACCCTAAACCCT
>NC_141612.1:242957-315457 GCF_047967505.1 Dipteris shenzhenensis | reverse complement strand
TTTATATTGCTCAGGGTTTGACAAATGAAGCAACAAAAAGTTGTTTTATTATATAAGGGACAGACAGTTGGCGTGACAACAGAATTTTAAATTATTATAGGACTGACACGAAGGTTTTTTTAATATTTTTTAAAGATTTGGAGTATCCCCACGTTTTGGGTGGGTTTGTACAAAGGACCCACCACCAGTGAAGCTCATTGGGAGGATATTCTGCCACTAAACCCAGGTGGTTATTATTATATTGATATTGAAACAGCCCTCTTTTGAGTCCAAATTTTTCCTAATGCCAAGTCTGGCTGATTACCATGTTTCCTCCCAAGCTTTCCTTATGTCCTTGTACACAATCCTTCCTTTCATTGTGAATCTTTTTAAACTCATTTTTAGAGTATGACCTATTATCTTTAATCTCTCCATCAAATTCCACAAATAAACCACACCAATCAACAACCTCTTCCTCAACCACTGAACTAGCATCTCCATCATAATCATAACTATACTCCTGGGATCATCTCTAGCTAGATAAATTGAATATACAAGCACTTCTTCTCTATAAGCATTCATGATTTCCAATCTCATCCACTCATGTTCAACATGCCCAACTCTATGACTATCATCATCCATTCCTTGTTCATATTCAAAATCAAAAGAACTAGGTTGACCAAGAAACCCCTTTGAAAACACAATTGGACCACTCAACTTTTCTAATTCACAATCTTGTTTCTCTTGACTCACATGCATCAATTGATCATCTTCCATTAAAGAGCCTGGACCTTATTGTGATCTTCACTCAATCCCTTTTCATTAGTATTAGTATTAGTATTTAAAGTATTAGTATTAGTATTAAATCCTCTAACTCTCCTCTAATGATTCACCATTTGTAAGAACCTACACCTTATTGTGATCTTCAATACCGACATAGTCCATGTCAATGAGATGTCAATATGGCCCTTGAGGGGTCCCCTTTAGGGGAAAGGGCCATATTGTTAAACCACGTACAACACCCCCCATGCAAGGTGTTGTATGTGGTTTGAGAATATGCCCCTTGCCCCTAAAGGGGACCCCTCAAGGGCCGTATTGACATGGACTGTATGTATTAGTATTAGTATTAGTATTGGTAATAATATTAGTATAAGTATTGGTATTAGTATTAGTATTAGTATTAGTATTAGTATTAGTATTAGTATTAGTATTGGTAATACTCTTAGTATAAGTATTGGTATTAGTATTATTAGTATTAGTATTAGTATTAATATTAGTTTTAGTATTGGTATTGGTATTGGTATTAGTATTGGTAATACTATTAGTTTCAGTATTGGTGTTAGTATTAGTATTAGTATTAACACCGTATTCAGAATTTTTGGACTTTGTCTCCCATTTTGAACTTTTTTCGAAGTCGATCACCTCAACCCATATTCATCCCCATACACTCAAAAAAGGGTAATATTGGTGCACTACATACATCAACTTTGCATAAAATTAGGCAACTATACAAAAAAATTGGTATAGTATGTTTAGCATTTGACTTCACAAATGAAGTTGTTTGCCATTTTTCTATCTTTTGTTCACTCTCCCCAAATGCTTTCAATTGAATATATACTACATTTAAAATGTACGTATGTAAAAAAATTTAATCTCTTTCTCTCTTAATTTACTTAAATTTTGTCCAATCGTTGAATAATTTTATGGTTTTACATCGAATAAATTTTAAGCACAATTATTAAGGTAAACATGATTATGCAAGAGTTGTTCAAACCAGCAAAGTGGTGGTATAAACATACACCATTACTTTATAAAGGATGCATAGAAAATATTTTCCTATGCTTCCGAGTCTCTTTCGCACTCTTCAGGCTCTGATAGTGTTACTCATATCAAGTCTTTTCAAATGATGCATTATATGAGTGCGGCTAGTGTCTAGAATTGTGATGCATTTTTCCACGTCATATCCAAGCTTTCTTTCCATACATTGAGTCTTTGATTTCCAACAATGAATGATACTACTCACTTCCACTTCAGTCAAGCCTTGTTTGTTTGGAACCCATTCACATTTCTTTTTTAAGCATCCTCCATAGAGTTGTTTCATGGTATATCTTTTTGGGAGACTTTTGTTTGGTTTTGGCTCATACCACAAAGCCGTGAAAGTGCTAGGGATTCCATTTTCATCCTTTGTTATTTGACCGAGCTTTGCCACCCATATGGGCCCATCTTGATCATCCATGTCTGTTTCAGGATCAGGTGCCCAAACGGCAACAAAAGCACCTTCTTCGATTTCATTAGTTGGAACAAACTTTGGCAAGGGCTTATCACCCTTCCTACCATAGTACTTGCAAGGCAGAAGGCATTGCTCTGCTTCTTCTGTATCTATAGTTGTAGTATCTTTAATAACACAATATCATCTTGACTCTTCTTGATGTGGCAAAAATAAATCCAAGTACGGCGTGCTCGATAGATCATCTTCGACAAGAGAAACGGTTGACTTTATTATCTCCATATTTTTTCAGCCTGCTCGGAATATTTTTGCATCAAATTTCTGATATGAGAAATGAAGGCTTCCAAACCTTTCATTTCATCACTGTCAAGTGCTTTGTTTTTTGTGAGAACAAATCGAGTTTCTTGTAGAGATACTACTTTTTCTAGCAGAGCATATGGCTGACTCTATAAATCATCTTCGTCTATAGAGTAATACTTCCACTGCATCATTGCAATATCACCATGCATGTTGAACCTGAAGTAATTAGGGTTTGTGTGACCTATTAGTGCATTATCTTTCTTTTCTAAATGTGGCTCTATTAACGTTCTCCAATCTACCATCCTCTCCAAGAGAGCAACTTCCAATAACTCCTTACGAGAGCCGCCAATCTTTTTTCCAATTCTGGTCAGCATATCCTCCATATTCAAAACATCCCTTGATTTCAAGTCTCCAAATATGACACAATCAATGTCCCCATGTGTGTGGCCAACAAGAAGAAAACCCATCTTCCCTTCCTCGAATATTTTCAAAGCAACTAACATAGCACACAAGCCAAATATGTATCTTTTCTTGTTTTCTCTCCAGCAATTATCAGTTTGTATTCTCAAGATTCGAAGTAAAGATCCACAAGCATCTTGAACTTTTCATGTAGCCTTCATGATAGATGTTGCAACGTGGTTACTATCATGTTCATGTAGACTATCAATCCACACATCACAAAAGAGTCGGTATCCATGTACTAAGACGCCACATAAGTGAGTTTTCAGTCCACATTTACCCTCTAATGAAGGTGGGGTGCGTCTGTACCTTGGCAGAGTTGTCGTGTTTTGATCCATTCCATCAATGGTTATACACATGGACTTGTTCATATTTGATATATCTTCCTCCCTCCAATTAGCATACAACTTTCTTGAGTCTTGCACATGATGTAAATGGATTGATCGCCATTTTATATGTCTACCTCGAAGCTGCTCACATTTGCTATGTTCAATAGCATTCTTCAATTCATCACAAATCTTGCATTTTGACATTCGTTGCTTTGATGGTGTTTTCACATTTCCGAATTGTTGCCGCCATATTCTGTGTATTGTTGAACTTGAAACCTATCTTCCTTCTCTTTCTTGCAGACTTCTATTCACAATCTCTAGCACAATGCAGATGATGTTAGCACACCATACTTCTATCTGGCATCGTTTGTTGGAGGTGTGGTTGTGGTAGAGCATTCTCTTCAAAGATATGCTTTAAAGTTGCAAATGCGCTCACAGTCTCTCTTTGCCCTTTTAACTTGCTTGTATTTCCATGCATCTTATAAATCACCTTGTCCTTTACTTGCACCCAAATGCTCCAGTATGTTCTCTGCAATAATCCAGTCAACCATTGATATCCTTGATTGCAAATGGGCACCCCATTAACCATTGGTTTTAACCAAGGTTTACTTGGCATTGTCTTTGACTTATGTTGAGATTGTTGAAGTAAGCAAGAAAACTCCTGAAGAATATGGTTGTGTCTATCCGTGCCTGTTTTGATCCATATACCCACTCATATAGCCTCACAATCCTCTCTTGTGACTCTTCTAATGCAAAGCTTATCGCAACAAACTTTCATGATAGTTTGTTGTATATTTTCTTCAGATAGCATTACATGCCTTTTGGGTTCTGGCATTGGTGCCATGATTCATCGTCTTTTAAGACTTACATACTTTCTCTTTGACTGTGATAGTTTTCATTTTCCAGTAGTGACACCGTGGCCCATTGAGTACATTCCCTCGTCATCTGTAAATTCAAAGTTGGAATGGTCTTGCCTGTTCGACACTTTATAGTATCGTGGAAATGGTAATCTTTTGGAAAAGATGCTCCAAGTCAATCTATTACGAAACACAATTGATTGAGTAAGTTCTGATTCAATAATATTATCAACCTGCCTACAATCAATATTCATGTCCTCCACTCTTCATGTTCATTCTCAACCATATTTTGAATATTCATGTCCTCCACTCCAGTATGGACTTCATGTTCATTGTTAACAATATTCTGAATCTCTCTTTCTACATCATTTCCCCCATTAGTAAAATCCATATCTTCGTGTCCAATAAGAACATCATGCCCGATGTTAGTACATTTATCGTGAATCCCTCTCATTGCATCACTTTTCTTGCATCCAATAATAATATCCTCAACCCCATTAAGGACTTCTTGGTCAATTTCTATGAAATCTTGTGCTTGAATCTCTAATAATTCATCATTTTTACCACAAAGTACTTCTCTGTCCTCAATTCCAATAAGAATGTGATGCTCGCTTTCAGTTCCATAGTAAACGATGTCCATTTCCTCAACACTAGTAAGAACCTCATGATCAAAGTTCCAAACATCATCAGGTTCCACTATTCGATCAATTCTCCCACTAATCCCTCTTATTTTTTAGCTTGAATTTTCAACTATTCGATCAATTCTCCCACTAATCCCTCTTATTTTTTAGCTTGAATTTTCAACACTCATATCCTTTTGTTGTCTTTCATAATGCATTTGTGTGTCCTCTGTTACATTGAAGGAAACTTTTTTGGGCAATTGTGACTTTAGGAAAGCAACACCCCATATAATAGTGTTATGGACTTGCAACGGTGAATTATTATCCATTGCACTTTCAATGGTGCCTTCACATGTCAACTTGACCACCTCAATCATGAAGAGAATATTATGAACACAGCCCTTAAATGTGCCGACAACCAATAATTTTCCAGAACGAGACAACATGTCAACTTTGTCTCCTTCAATATAGGTTTTACTGATTTTATGAAGAAACATTTTGGGAATCACTACATCTCGATCCCAAAGGATCCTGCGTGCTTGCATATCAGCAATCTCACATTGTAGAAAATCACCTAGTGTGTCAAATCTCACCTTTGTGACTATCACCACACATCTTTTCTCACCACATCATTGAAAATGACACACACTAGTAGGATCGAGATTGAGAATCTGTGCGAATCTTTCTTGGGTCTGTTCAAGAGAATCCATTGTCCCCTCACCTGCTTAAGTATATCAATGTATGGAGATTGTCTCAAGATATTTTGAGACTCCAGGTTTGCCATCTTTGATATCTCCACACAAAAGCGTGCGGGACAATTCACTACAATCCTCGCCTGGCGGGTGCGGTACTAGTTCTTTCTTTGGGCCGTGCTGTTATCATCATTAGATGTGAATATTTTAGCAGCATATATTGAATGTTGTCCAGATAGTATCCAGTAGTGGCACTTGGTTAAATCCTTTTTATCTACCCTTTCCAGAGGCTGCTTTGTTTCAGGATTGAAAGGCATTAAATCTGCTACAGTAGTAGGAGGCCTAGAGTTATAACCGAAGTCTGTAGCAAGCTTCTCCACATGCTCTTTGTTCAACCCTCTATATACATAGCTTGGAGGAGCTTCTTGACATCTTGCAACTGGAATTGAAAATGTTGCATGCAACCCGAATGGGTAGTATTTTTCATATTCCACCAAGCCTGATGGTTTCTTTTGCCCTTTTTTTCCTATGACCTTTCCACTTGGCTCCAATTCACTACCACTGCTTCTTTCCACAACTGTTAGCATACCCTCTGGAGGTGTTCCTTCTTGTGGTACATCAACTATAGTTAGCTTTCCTTTCTTTGCTCCTTCTCCGCTACCACCTGGTGCTTGAACCATAGTCGATTTACCTTTCTTTGTTCCTTCCCCACTATCTTCCCCACTCTTACGCTTCTTTAATGTTGTTGAAACTTTGCGATATGATTCAATGATTGTTGTCACTGTGTGAATTTCATTTCAATCAATTGATTCAACACTTATCCAGCCTCTTGAGTGCATGTTGTCATCTACATCAGAGTTCATACGAGATGCTTCATAATCACTGGGATCCAAGAGAAACTTCTTATTTTGATTTATAATGATCAACAATCCAATATCTCCCTCTTTTCCAACCACATCTTCAGTGATTTGATGTACCGATCCAACACAAGTGTATGCACTTTTATTAGGTAACAAAACAAATAAGTGAACTCGTGTCAACTGTGCTCCCTCAATACTATATATGTCAAAGTACCAAGGTATGCTTTTTTCTGCAAATCCACTTACAACTTTCTCAACCTTTTTCACATTTGTGTCTTTCCTGTAAAAGACCCAAGCAATATACAAACTATCATCTTTATAATCTTTAATGTTAGACAAAACACATTATCGATAAACATATCTGAAATAGAATCTAGAATCGGCACTAGACATAGTAGTAGATTTGAGAAAGTACTAGATTCTAGGGAGATTTGGCCGCACTAGGGAGATTTGGCCGTGCGGCCAAATCTTATGGGCTTCTTTTAAAGCACTGGAAGGGGAGGTTTGGATGTGTGGCCAAATCATATGGGCTTCTTTCCAAGCACCAAAGTTTGGGGAGATTTGGCCTTGTGGCCAGATCTTGTGGGCTTCTTTCAAAGCACTAGGATCTGGAGAGATTTGGCTGTGCAACCAAATCTTGCTAGCTTCTTTCAAATCAGTCAAATCTTTCTAGCTTCTTTTAAATCACTTGGGTATAGGGAGATTTGGTCGTGCGGCCAAATCTTGCTAACTTCTTTCTAATCACGAGGGTCTATGGAGATTTGGCCATGCGGCTAAATCTTTTCAAAGCACGAGGGTTTGGGGAGATTTGTGTGCAGTCAAATCTTGGTAGCTTCTTTCTAATCACAAGGGTCTATGGAGATTTGGCCATGCGGCCAAATCTTTTCAAAGCACCAGGTTTGGGGAGATTTGGCCGTGCGGCCAAATCTTGCTAGCTTCTTTCTAATCACGAGGGTCTATGGAGATTTGGCCATACTGCCAAATCTTTTCAAAGCACCAGGGTTTGGGGAGATTTGTGTGCGGTCAAATCATGCTAGCTTCTTTGTAATCATAAGGGTCTATGGAGATTTGGCCGTGCAGCCAAATCTTTTCAAAGCACTAAGGTTTGGGGAGATTTGGCTACGATGCGAAATCTTTCTAGCTTTTTATGAGTCACGAGGGTTTAGGGAAATTTGACTGTGCGGCCAAATCTTGCTAGCTTCTTTCTAATCACAGAGTCTAGGGAGATTTGTGTGCGGTCAAATCATGCTAGCTTCTTTGTAATCATAAGGGTCTATGGAGATTTGGCCGTGCAGCCAAATCTTTTCAAAGCACTAAGGTTTGGGGAGATTTGGCTACGATGCGAAATCTTTCTAGCTTTTTATAAGTCACGAGGGTTTAGGGAAATTTGACTGTGCGGCCAAATCTTGCTAGCTTCTTTCTAATCACAGAGTCTAGGGAGATTTGGCCGTGCAGCCAAATCTTTTCAAAGCAATAGGATTTGGGGAGATTTGGTTGTGATGCCAAATCTTTCTAGCTTCTTTTAAATCACCTGGGTCTAAGGAGATTTGGCCATGCGGCCAAATCTTGCCAGCTTCTTCTAATCACGAGGGTCGAGGGAGATTTGGCCATGCGGCCAAATCTTGCTATCTTCTTTCTAATCACGAGTGTGGCCAAATCTTTTCAAAGCAGCAAGGTTTAGGAAGATTTAGTTGTGATGCCAAATCTTTATAGCTTCTTTGAAATCACCAAGATCTAGGGAGATTTGGCTGTACGGCCAAATGTTGTATGTTTTGAAAGAAGCCAGAAGATTTGGCCGCATGGCCAAATCTCCCCATTTAAAATTTAAAATTCAAATCTTAAGATTCAAATTTCAAATCTGAAAATTTCAAAATCTTAGATTCAAAATTCAAAATTTAAAATTCAAAATTCAAAATTCAAAATTCAAAATCTTAGATACAGAATTCAAATTTCAAATTTGAAGATATGAAAGTCAAATCATATACTAAAGACCCTACTTTCAAATCACACTTCGAGATTCCTACTTTTACAAGACTCTTTCTTTCAAATCGTGGTGTTCCGAAATGGAGAAAATGGAGAACATGCAAGAATTAGGTACACTTTTGATTTCTTTCATTTTCTTACTTGAATGATTGAGTAGCCATCGTAGGAGCTAAAGAGAGAGTAGTTGTAGCAATTGTAGAAGTTGTCTTTCTTGCTGGCAAACGGAAGAGGAGCCGAAGGGGAGAAGCGCGGAGAGAAGAGGAGGAAGCGAGAGGGAAATAAATCTTCAAGAACTGACAACCAATTTGAGAAGTTTGTCACACGAATCCAATCTCAAGTGGTTGCAGGATGGATAAGGGACTGAGCCTTGTTGAGGGAGCGTCTTGTTGTAGCATTCTCGCTGCTGCTGCTACTGCTGGTACCGTGAATGCCGACCTGCTTGCGGGATATGCCGGGCGCTTACCGCGACGAGGGCGACGAGGAGGAAGATGGAGGTGACGAGGAGGAAGAAGGAGAAACGAGGCGGAAGACGGACGGAAGAAAGAAGGCGCACGGAAGAAAGAAGGCACAGAGGGTGACGAGGAGGAAGATGGAGGTGAGGAGGAAGAAGGAGAAACGAGGCGGAAGAAGCAACCCAAAAAGAAGGCGAAAGAACGCGGAAGATGGAGGAGGATGAAAGAAGGCGAAAGAAGGTGCAGAGGGCGACGAGGCAGAAGAAGACGCAGAGGGCAACGAGGTGGAAGATGGAGGAGGACGAAAGAAGGCGGAAGATGGAGGAGGACGAAAGAAGGCGAAAGAAGGCGCAGAGGGCGACGAGGCGGAAGAAGACACAGAGGGCAATGAGGCGGAAGATGGAGGAGGACGAAAGAAGGCGGAAGATGGAGGAGGACGAAAGAAGGCAAAAGAAGGCGCAGAGGGCGATGAGGCGGAAGAAGACGCAGAGGGCAACGAGGCGGAAGATGGAGGAGGACGAGGCAAAAAAAAAAAAAAAAAAAAAAAGAGACCTCTTTCTAATCCAACTATTGTGTGTGGAATCTATGGAGAGTTGAATTGGTAATGGAATTTTAAAACCTACATAGTTAAGTACACATTGCTAGGACAAAACTGGGATGGGGAGCCTCCCGGGACCTCTTATTTTGACATAGTTTTGAACTTTTTTGCTTGCAATTAGCTAAGCAAGGGTGGAGGAGTGTTTTCCAAGAACTACCCCATCTAAGACGTTGTCCTAAAGCTCTCAAACCACCCTAGGTACACATTGGAGATCTAGGAAGGGAGAGAACAAGGTGAGCCTAGCACTTGATTCCCCATGAAGACGAATTCAATTCCTTCTCATAGGTTTACTTTTTATGCTTGGTTTAAAAGGTTTGTTTAGCTTTGCCTTTTAAAGTTTTGGTTTTTTAATAGTTTTAGATTTTCTAGTTTGCTTTTAAAGTAATAGTATGATTTTAAAGTGTAATAGCGTGAATCATGAAAAGCATGTACGATTTTTTTGAAAGTATGATCTCTACATTTGAATTTCAAATTTTGAAACTTGAAACTTGAAATTTGAATTTTTTATTTTAAATTTTGAATTTTGAATTTTAAACTTTAAATTTTAAATTTTAAAATCTGGATCTTCAATTTTTAAATTTAACGTTTGAAGATTTGTCCATGTGGCCAAATCTTCCTAGTGATTTGAAAGAACATTTGGCCATGTGGCCAAATCTTCCTAGTGATTTGAAAGAAGCTAGCAACATTTGGCAGCACGGCAAAATCTTCCCAAACCCTAATGCTTTGAAAGATTTGGCCACACGGCCAAATCTCCCAGAACCTGGTGATTTGAAAGAAGCATGCAAGAGGAGGTTGCACAGCCAAAACTCTCCATACCCTAGTGCTTTGAAAGAAGCCTACAAGATTTGGCCACACGACCAAATCTCCCCAAGTTTGAAAGAACGCCACAACCAAATCTTCTCAGTGCTTTGAAAGAAGTCACTGAGGTCTCGAAGGATTTGGCCGTGCATCCAAATCTTGCTAGCTTCTTTGAAAGCACCAAGGTTTGAGCAGATTTGGCCGTGTGGCCAAATCTTATTGCTTCTTTCAAAGCACTAGTGTCTTAGGAGATTTGGCCATGTGGCCAAATCTTGTTGGCTCCTTTCAAAGCACCAGGGTCTAGGGAGATTTGACCATGTGGCCAAATCTTGTGGGCTTCTTTCAAAGCACCAAGGTCTAAGTAGATTTGGATGTGTGCATAAATCTTTATGGCTTCTTGAAAGCACCAGCATCTCGGGAGATTTGGTTGTGTGGACAAATCTTGCTATCTCCCTTTCAAAGCACCATGGTCTGTGAAGATTTGGCCATGTAGCCAAATTTTGCTGCCTAAAATTCAAAGCACCAAGCTTTAGGAAGATTTGGTCTTGCAATGAAATCTTGTAAAGCATTTTCATCCTAAGTCACACCATCAGATATCAATATTGAACTATAACAAATGCTATGTACTATGCAGGTGCCACATTGAAAGTGGGGGTTAAAGTCAACTTGCTTGTCAGTGGAAAGATTGTTGCCATTGGGACAATATTCTCTACATCACATGATGACATGTGCCAAGGTGTGCCCTTGGGAGAAAACAATGTATCGGTGGCGATCGATATTTGTATGGATGAAAGTGCACTTCTTCCATTTCCTACAATGGATGCATTCTTAGTCTATGAGGCTTTGGGTAGTGTTGTTCGTTGGAAAGCATGATCAATGAGTTGTGTGGACAATGTCAATGGAGCTATTGTACCAATGAATGATATAACATTAGATACCATTGACGTTGAACCTCTATGTGAATATGATGAGTTTTCCATTCGAGAATCATGGAAGGACAAGAAAGTCTTAATATGGGATGAGTAGAAAACCAAGAGCATTGCAGAGGGTGTTGTTTTGTATGTCTACCCATTTGAACCTATAAATTTTGAGATGCTTGGTGAAGGTAATCTAGGTGTGGGAATTGAAAAGTATCACAGTGATGTATCAGGCATCGATACCATCCACTTAATAAAATGGCCCATTGCACAAATAACCTTTTTAGATGGAACTTCATTAAGAATCGATGACACCATGAATTCTTCAAGTGGTTCTGGGAAAAAGCACATGGAAGATGAGGACCCAATGGAAAAATCCACAAAAAAGAGGCGTTACTACATGATAAAGAGAAAAGCTAAAAAACATGGCATGCCATTAGCATCATGAATCTAGACTCACAAGGGATGCAGTCATAAAAGTATCTATGATTGATTGTTGTAAACAAAATTGTTGTCAATTCGCCGATCGTCAAATGATATCCAAATTACGCATAGAGTATTGGGGCCAAAGTTTGGAGGCTCGCACCAATTATGTATATGACACTCTTGGGGTTGCTTGTTGAAAAGATGACAATGGGCAGTTCAAATATGTATTTTCATTGAATGGTATTCAAGTTTGTTGTAGAGCATGGTATGAAATGCATGGTATTCCAAAAACAACATTTTATCGATACAAGGAGCAATTTGAAATTGGTATACGAAGGTGCATACATGGTAATAAAGGAATCGTGCGGAGAGGTTGGGACCACACAGAACTGGGTAGAGCCATAATCCAAGATTTTGTGGATAACAATTTTGAGCGTATGCCACACAAAAGTAGAACACTTCAGGATGGATCAAGGGAAACACAGTTGGTGATACCGGATGTATACAAGCAGGTTGATATTCTCTATGAAGTTAACATGCAATTAAAGCATAGTTTGGGTTGTAAGGAGATGTCAACTTCCACATTCAACTGCATATGGAACTTTGAATTCAAGCATGTAACTTTGTCAAAAACAAGTGAATTCTCTAAGTGTGGTTTATGTAGTGCAATCAAGGCTCATCTTGCAGCGACAAAATGCCAAAATGAACATAATAAGTTGATGGAAGATAGAAGAAAGCACATGTTACAACAAAAAAGTTGTAGAAATGTGTACTACACTTGGCGCAGATTTTCTGAAATGTATCCTCAGACATACTTGTGCATTATCCATGATAAGATGGACCAAAAGAAGACAGCCATCCCTAGATTACGCAATCGTTCAAAGGACACAGACAAATCCTTTCAGCTCCCAGTGGCTTTGACTGGCATGATAACACATGGACATGGTCAAGGACGTTATGGTCACTTTTCTTTATCCTTTTGGCCGTCGGATCCTAACTTCACAATTGGTTCATTGGCTTTGTGTTTGAGAAATCTTGAAAGATTTGATAACCATGCACTTGGAGATTTGGTACATGATGGGATGCCAAGGTCTGACAATGCTCTTCTAAATGCACTAACCTCAAGAGAAGCATTGGATTCTCACTATGTTTCTAATGGCAAGCAACAACTTCATCTTGAAGCAGTGGGTGGAACATTCAAAGACCTTGGAATTGGAAGTTCCCATCAAGAAAATCCTTATAAGAAACTACCTGAACACCTATTGTTGCAGTTGGATAATTGTGGTTCTGAAAACAAGAATAGGTACTTGTTTGCATACCTATCATTACTTGTTGCTCGAGGGATTTTCAAGTCAATTCAATTGGGATTCTTGATGGTTGGGCATACACATGAGGATATTGATGCAATGTTTAGCAGGTTTTCAGAGAGGTTAAGAACTAGCCAAACATTGACATTTGCACATCTCATGGATACTTTTAGACAATGTGAGGAGTCTTCTCCAACGCCATTTTTGGTAACGGAAGTCCCTGATTTCAAGAGCTATGTTGATGGATGCCTATGCGATGGGAAAGATTCTTTAGTGGGACACTCAAAGCCTCTCCAATTTCGGTTCTTTATGCGAAATGAAGTTCCTATCATGCAATATAAAGTGCATCCACGATCATTAGATTGGCAACCAAGTGAAGGTGGCATTAGTTGTGGAAGAGACATCCGGATGGTCATCCAATGCTACCAAGTGGAGAGCCACCTTATGTAACCATGTTCAAGTATGTGAAGGATCACTTAGATGTGATAGTTGGTATCAAGGAGTATGTACGCTTTTGGGAAAAATGGGCACACTTGCAAGGTCCAGAAGCATCTTTCACAAAGTTTTACAAGCCAGTAGTGAAGTACTGGAAGAGCATGATTGATGAGCTTGATAAACCAAACAATAGTGTAGAGGGCATGTACGAGAGATTTTGGCCAAAGACGCAACATATTGATTGTGTGCAAGTAGTTGATAATGAAAACGATGAGTTTCAAGGAATTGAAGAGTTGAATGATCATTACTGTGGACCTCAAAGGAAAAAGCCAAAACAATCATTTGATCCAATGGTTGATGTACAAAAAGGACACTTTCTTTTGGTCCGACTAGCAGAAAAAATTTACCCAATTTGGC
This sequence comes from Dipteris shenzhenensis, assembly GCF_047967505.1. NCBI lineage: Eukaryota > Viridiplantae > Streptophyta > Polypodiopsida > Gleicheniales > Dipteridaceae > Dipteris > Dipteris shenzhenensis. The sequence continues at coordinate 301,801 of NC_141612.1, read as the reverse complement.
TAGGCATTGCTCAAACTGATGTACAGAAGGATAATAAATCTAAAAATTTCAAGAAGGTTTTCATACAATATTGGGCACCTATATGCAAAAGACACAATGCACAAATTGAGGAGGTATATGCAGATTGTTGGAACAAGGTTTGGATGTGCAATAAAGGTGATCCTCCACGTTGGGAATCTGTTGATGCTATTGTATGGTCATGGGTTCCAAAATGTAACCTCTCAAAGAAGGTTTCCTCAAAGAGCAGCAACCTCCCCATCAAGGTGAAGATACCAACCATTGCACGCAAGCGAGCTTTATCCAATTTGTCTCATAGAACAGATTCCGACTCTGATGCTGACTCCACAATGGAGTGAAGGTACTTGAAAAGCATGACTTTTTTTTCCTTGCACAACAATAATTTAATTGAATACTGACAAATATTTGGAAGGTATGACATTGATCTTTTTTCTTTATCTTTTTTTTTGCAGACCATTGCTTTGTGGTTGCAAGTTCTGCACACTCGACATCAAGGACTAGTGTTGCATTCTTACTTTTTCTCCAACTAAACTAAAAATGGTGTTTTTGAACACCACCTTTTTTCGAGAAGAGGCAAAAAATGCTTCGTTAAACTCAAACATATGATGTTTTTTTCTCAGCTAATGCAAAACAGGCACACTCCAAATTGTGAGTTTCATATACACGGCAAAATCCAGGGAGAAAGTCAATGGAGTGCACTCAATGCATTGTAATTGTAACCCCTCAAAAAATACCATGCATTGGTCGAAACCTCAACATTTGACATTTTATTTATGTTGATGCAAACCATGCACATTTGCAAGATTTGGATGGACTGCCAAATCTATGGGAAAAATAAATGAAAAACATTGAATGTTACATAATTACAACCCCTCAAAAGTTCCCAAATTCTCTAATATGGTGTTTTGGGATCATTACAACACGGCACCCCCCTTAACGACCCAAGCTTAGCAAGTAGAGGTCCAATAGCATTGCTATAGTTCAAAAGTTACCTATTTGTAAACCCCCTTTGGCTTTGCAAGATGAAGTGCTAGCCCATAAAATGAACAACCTCGGGCTTTCTCACTTCATGAACTTATGGGATGGTCCTACTTTGGGATGTAGAGATTGCGACCATCTAATGGTCACGTACAAGATCCCAAGGTCATGCAAGACTTTCTTGGAGGAGGTCACGGCTTAGGTACAATAGATGTAGGTGTCAATGGCTTGTAACAAGTGCTAAAGGATTGGGTTTGGGTGGACTCCACACCATTACTATCACCGAGTACTAAAGGCATCTATGCACACTTGGTGGAATCCCAGATCAACATTACTCATGTTAATAAAGTATGGGTGGTGGAATGCCAGATCAACATCACTCATGTTAATAAAGTATGGAAGCTGCATTCCCGGGGGATTCATAGGAGGAAACTTATGATATCACGTGAGTGTACAATAGGGGGGTTTTTTGAAATGAGGCATAAGCTTATAAATTAGGGGTGGGGGCTCTTTTTATTTTTTCCCAATATTGTATTTAAGTTAGGGGGCCATGCCATATTTAAGAGGGGGGGACATAGTATAGGCTACCTTGGGTAACTAGTCCAAACAAGTTTGGTTTTATATATGGTTTTAAATAGTCATAGGGAAAGTAATCAAAATTTTCTTATTGTGTAGTCTAAATACTTGAGAAAGAACGTAGATTTAAGGAAAGGGGAAGACATAATAGAATTTTGGTGGTATCTTATAAGCTTAAATAGGGGTGTTTTATTATCCTACGTGGATCTTAAATAGGGGGTTTTCTTAAAGTTCATGCACGCAGGTGACGTCCCCCTATAATGAAGAGTGAATCCCCCGGGGCTGCATTGGGCTGCCAAAACTTGGCAGTCAAGATGACAAGACTAGTGCCAGCAGCCGCGGTAATTCCAGCTCCAATAGCGTATGTTTAAGTTGTTGCAGTTAAAAATCTCGTAGTTGGATCTCGGGGCGGGGCGGGGCGAGCGGTCCGCCTCTTTTGCTGTGCACTGGTCGCTCCGCCCTTTCTGTCGGGTACGCAGTCCTCACCTTAATTGGCTGGGACACGGATTCGGTGATGTTACTTTGAAAAAATTAGAGTGCTCAAAGAAAGCCTATGCTCTGAATACATTAGCATGGAATAACGCGATAGGACTCTGGTCCTATTGTGTTGGTCTTCGAGACCGGAGTAATGATTATGGTTGGGGGCATTCGTATTTCATTGTTAGAGGTGAAATTCTTGGATTTATGAAAGAGGAACTATTGCGAAAGCATTTGCCAAGGATGTTTTCATTAATCAAGAACGAAATTTGGGGGCTCGAGGACAATCAGATACCGTCCTAGTCTCAACCATAAACGATGCCGACTAGGGATTGGCGGATGTTACTTTGATGACTCCACCAGCACCTTATGAGAAATCAAAGTTTTTGGGTTCCGGGGGGAGTATGGTCGTGTTAACCCGCTCCGCACCTCGGGTTAATAGGACCATCCGCTCGCCTTTTCACACTAACACCCTAACACGCGGATGCGCTTGTAATATAACCTTTTTGTGAAAACCGCGCTAAGCGCTGGATATTTTGTAAATGCGGGCCGAGCCTACAACATGTGTAGAGCCGGCCGTACTTATGAAAGCCAGTAGCTTAGGGATTTTGAAGAAGACGGCCACCGGACATCTCATGGGCGGCTGGGCACTCTAACTTACGGCAACATGTTGAAAGGAGGCCAGATCTTTGGGCACGCACAAGGCCTAATGGCAAGTTGCTACTACCAAAAGCACCTTGGGTGTTGAGCAAGACACAACAACAATAGATAAAAAGATCCATTTATGGATTTCGCACTCCAACAAGATGCATGCATTCTTTGAAGGGGGCATTTACAAAAGATGATGAGCTATGTGGCCTCAAGTCTCATGATTGGCACAAATTCTTGCAATTTGTGCTACCCATAGCAATAAAAGATTGTCTCACCGAGGAGTTACGAGCCACCATCTACAAAATTAGCTCCTTGGTGCGCTGGATCTCTGCGAAAGAAATACGGAGAGATACACTAGAGGCAGCTCACCTAAACGCCATTGAGGCAGTTTGCATGGTTGAGAAATTAATGCCAACAAGAAAATACAAGTTTCGTGAATTTCTTAGAAGGCCCTCCAAATGAGCTCAAAATTCTCCTAATGTGCACTATACAATTTGGTCATAGAATTATGACCAAATGGGATGAACAAGATAAAGAAAGAAAGAACTACATAATTGAAGCAATCAAAAGTGAGTATAGGCCAACTGATCCAAGGGAAACAATAAGCAATTATTGGATCAAAGAGGTTTGCAAGCAGTGCATGTCCCATCGTAGGTCAGAGGCGAGGGACGCTTTCCGAGATGGTATACCCAAGCCAACTTGGCTTGATGCAGAGGAGTGGGAGATCATAGCACACGAGCCCAGGGATACGCCAAACAAATTCAGGCGCAGCAGAGAGAGGCCGCAGCCACACGACTAGAGAGTGTGGGTTCATCGCATCTTGGGAGCGGTGGATACGAGTCGATGCGCCCAGTCTTTGTAAGTATTTTCATAATTGTTGTTTGTGATTTTTTCATACACATGAGACTTAATTTAAGTGATTTCTACATATAGGAGTGCTGTGTGGGTCATGAGCCAATGGCTGAGGAGGAAAGATATGCATACAAACATGGGACGCTGGATTTGTTAGAAGAAATTGCAACGAGTGAGACAATTGATTGGTCCAAGTTCACATATTGACCTAGCAAGTATTCTAAACTTAGTGCATTTTTATTTCTAGCATCATAACAAGTACAACACTTTCTAATTTTTCTTTGCATTTTCATGTTTGCTTGTTTGTGTAGGTTATATGTCACTTTTTGGGTTTTGAGTAGCGCATATTTATTGCTTTTTATGATGTATCATAGACATTTAGGCCAATTTTTGGATTTCAAGAACATTTTTTAGATCTTTATGATGTAATCACTTGAGCTAATTTTCTTTAGCATTTCATGATGTATTTTCAACATTGATTTCAATTTTTGGATTTAGAGAAGATTTGTTTAGCTCTCATTATGATGTAATTAATTCTATCCTGCACATATTTATCGACCTCTTGTTGGTCTTTTTATCGTTATGGTTATGGTTCTTCGTTATGGTTATGGTTATTGGCCTATTGTTGGTCTTTTTAACGTTATGGTTATTGGTCTCATGTTGTTATTTTTAATGTTATTGTTATTGGCCTCTTTCTGGTCTTCTTAATTTTATCTTAATGTACAATAAAGAGTACAACTGATATGGTACTGAAGGAAGTATATACATTTGGTTTCTATTTGGAGCCATTCCGTCTAAAAACATTTACTGCTCAAAACGACGGTATATGCGTTGGTATTTGCACTGGAATGCTCCTTTGAATGTACCTCGGTATGTGCGTTGGTATACTAGTTGGTATGTGCATTGGTATGTGCGTGGGTATGTGCGTCGGTATGTATCTATTCCGACGTTATGAGACCGCCGTTGTTTCTGAGGCGCATACCAATGATGGGGCTATTTTAAGCCCAGTCTTACGACGTCGGTATAGGCTTGGTGTTTGGCCATCTTCTTATAGTGGTGGCCAGCTCTTTTTCAAACTATGATTGTTCGTGCTTGATGCCCAATCTGTGCCTATGCTCTGATGCAATTTTTGTGCTATTTAGATTTGTTTTGAGCTGTCATGCAATGTGTTGTGTGTGCGGTTCTGTGCAGAACCGTTTCTCACCGTTCCTAGCTCATGCTTTAGTGTTTTTGTGCAAGGCATGCATACACATCAACTTTAAGGTATACTTGAACTATACCTCTCATGGATCGGTGTGGGTGTGCGTGTGTAGCTCGTACGAAGCATTGGAAAGTCACCCGCTCTAGGTGCTCTAGCTCTCTCACACAAAAAATACAAATGAACTCTAAAAAGGGTCTAAGTGCTTATACCTCCGATGTGCCCGACTAATCCCTAGCATTTTATTGCACCGTTGTGCTCAGTAGACCTCATACAAATGCTACGAGTCAAACCATGCCTCGATTTGAGCTTCCTAAGCTCAAATTAGCCCGTTTTTGCCAATTTGCGTCATGGCAGATAAGTGAATTTTTGAAGTTGCTCCGAATTGTACCTATATAATATATATATATATATATATATATATATATGACATAGACAATATCCAATGTGGAAACCCTTGCCTTTGCATGCACGCACACGTGAGCATATGATTTCTCCTCCACTTTGTATGCATCGTCGTCCCCGCCTGCCACTCGTCGTGCTCATCCTCTATGTCTCCGTCCATTGCATGCAAACCTGCGGGAGCTCCGTGCGCCTCTTTCCCTTGCAAAACCCTGTAAATTCCTCCAGGTAAGATGTCCTCCACTATTTCCGCTTGTTAATCTTCATGTTTCCATCCCGCATGGCACTGGCCTTTGCATGCAATCCTGCGTTATCTGCCGGCTCGTCTTTCTCTTGCAAGACACTTGAAATTCCGGCAGGTAAGTTATCTTCCACTATTTTCGCTTTTGAATCGTCATCTTTGCATCCCACATGCCCTGGATGTTGTTGTGTCGTTTGCCCCACAACCCTTGTCCTCGTCCTCCTCGTGCAAAATCTGCAGGTGCTGGATTGCTTCTGCACATGGCCTTCGATCCGCAAACGTCGTCCCCGCTCGTCATACAAAGGTTTGCTCTGTTTCCCCTTTTTTGATTTTTACTGTTGTCCTTGTTGAATCACTGAGCGTTGCCCAACATGGCAACTCACCATGGTTGGTCTTACCTTCACGTGCTTCCGCATGGTTCATCACATGGAGGTAAGCTCGTTCCCTGTTATAAAAAACCTGCTCGCAGTCTTCTTTATGTCTGTGTTGCTCTGCCTAGTTCTGCCTGCATGCCTCCTAGAAGGAAGCCCTTGAAAGACAAGACCAACCGTGCTTTCATTGGTCTCCTGGACTCTCCCGATCTCGTCTGTCGCTCTGAGTCTGCTCCTTTGGATTCCTCTCCTTCCACTTTGCCACTCCAGAAGCTTGCATGCAACGCCATTGCAAAGCGGAGCAAGACTCCAAGTGTGTTGACACCTCCTGGCACCCAGGCTCTGGTACCCAACCTTAAATCCATCAAGAGAAACGCGAGATCATTTGGTGATTTCTTTTCTCGCGTTTCTAGAAAGATTGTCCTTCATATTTTGTTTTCGCATATCAAGAAGAAAATATAGGTCTGTCTTTTATTCGAATCTGTCCTCTTTTTCTGATTTCTGCAGAAAATAAGAAATTGAATAAGAGTGCATATTTTATACTTCTTTGCAGAACGCTGCACGTTGTCAGTTTCTGTGTGCTCTCTCATTTGTTCCGAGAATATTATTGGCAACACTTATTTCATTAATTTTGGACTCATATGTCTACTTTTGGACTATTCCTTAAAATCCTTCCCAACTGAAAAGTTTACTTTATGAAACTGTCATTCGAGAATCAAAAGTTTACTCTCTGGCACTATCATTTTCACATAAGACATTTCAAAATATCTCTCTACAATGTTGTACAAATAATTATGCAAAAACTACTATTAAATCCTAAATTTGTATTTCTTGTTTATAAGAATCATATTCTTAAAATAAAAAATCCAAGTTATTAGTTTAAATCCATGAAAAACCATGCTATTGAGGATTCACAACATTTTAAAAATGTATACATAAGAGACCTGTAAGACTCTTTTTACTTTCAATGCAGAAAACTATAACACTCTTGAATATTCAAGAAATTAAAAGGTTTATATACACATGATACATGATGGAATCCTCTTTTGTACTCCAAAAAATAGCAATAGCTATGCTTGCAATTTTACATTATCATGTCATAAGTTTTACAACAAATATTGCTCTGGATGAGTCTTTGTACAAAGGATCTCCTGTGGCCTTTTCAATAATTTAATTTTTCCTTTACAATGAGTTTAGTACAAATGGGCGATCCAAACATTTGCTTGTTTGAATGTCCTTTTCTATCATGATCACAGAAATGAGCGATCCAAACATTTGCTTGTTCAGAATGTCCTTTCTGTCGTCACTTGTCGCTTGGGTGCCATCTTCATTCACTCTCATCTGACAACCACCACCACCTTCACTCTTTCTCGATATTTGAATGGTGTTATCATGGGCATTCTTCATTTGCGCTATCTCCTTCTACTTCCTCCTGGGCGAGCATCTTTGTGAACTCTGTAATGTGCGTAATAATTGGTTGCGGTAATTTTATTTTGTCTTCTACATCATACCCCATGTGCTTCTTTGTTTTCTTTGACCTTGATTTCCAGGATACTATGACTGTCTCTGTGGAATGTCTTGAAATTGCTTCATGGTTTGGGACCCATTCCTTTTTCAAACAACTACTATACAATGTACTGTTATCTTGGTTCTCCTTCCTGCCCCTTGGCTCATACCATACCGCTGTAAATGTTGTAGCTCTCCCCCGGTCATCCATGCTCACGTCAACTACTTTCGCAACCCAAAACTTCACGTTCTCATGTTCATCATCCGATGGTCGAACTGCAACAAAACAATGGACATCTATGTCTATTTGTGGCATAAACTCTCTCTTCTTGGGTCCACAATATGGACGTGGGAGCAACGATTCAAACTCATTTTCAAAGAGACCACATGCTGGATGCAAGTCATTACCAACATTTGGCCAAAATAAAGGCCGTTCTGCCTTAATATCATCTTCTCGCATTTTTGCAAGGTCCTTTATCAATTGGTAGGTCTTGCTAATTACAACAGTAGTGTGTTCCTTCCAAGAGGGCTTCCAATCAGGAAATCTCCGGAGCATTTCCTCTTTGTATGCAATAAAAGCTTTTAAGCCTTCTATTTCACCTTTGGATTTCTCGCTGAATTCTTTTATACGAGCCCATGTTGGATGCATTTCTTTGCTCGGGATTGAAGTTAAGAGAGAGTAAGGTTCTTCAGGTTCCCATTTTGTATCAAGAGAATAGTGTTGCCATTGCATCACTGGTTTTTCATCCTTTAAGAAAAATCGAAAATAGTGTGGAGCGCTATGACCAATCAGGGCATCACCACCTTTTTGTATGAAAGGTAGAATAAAGCTCTTCCAATCATACATCCTCTCAACCATTGAGCATATTGTTCCTTCCTTACGGCCACCAACTTGCCTCCCACATTTTCTTATCAAGTCATCCATTGTCTCCATGTCCTTGTGTTTTAGTTCTCTTGAAACTGTGCTAAATACCTGATCGATATCCTCATGTGTGTGCCCAACCAACAAAAACCCAACTTCAATCTCATTGAAGATTCTATGAGCGATTAGCATTGAGCAAAATGCAAAGAAGAGTACATTCTTATTCTCTCGTCCGCAATTGTCTGCTTGTATTCTCAAAGTTGCTGGTAGGCGACCTTTTTCTGCATGTACATTGTGAATTGCCTTCATAACGGATGTTACAACTCGATTTCTATCGTGTAGATGCAAGGAATCAATCCATATGTCTGCAAAAAACTTAAATCCGTGCACTAACACTCCACATAGATGTGTCTTTAAAAAGTATTTGCCTTGTAGCTTAGGTGGAGTGTTAACGAATCGAGGTAATGTTGTTGTATTTTGATCCATACCATCTACAATAATGCACATGTACTCATTTGGGTGAGAAATAGCTTGCTCCTTCCAAAATGCATATTTTATTCTAGAATGTCGAACAAGTCCATGATGAAATTCTCTCTTTCTTTTGTAAGCTTCTTTTTGTTCTGGAGATGTTGCACTCTCAAGTGCTCGCTTTAGATCATCACAGTCGTTGCACTTTGACATTTTTTGCCTCTTTGGGATTTTAACATGTCCAAAGCTTTTTTTCCAAAGAGTATACAAAGTATGAAAAGATGCCGGTGCATGCCCTCTTTGCCTCTGTGTTTCTCCAATAGAGTTAAATACTTCTTTTTTGGTCAAACCTATCGGAAGATGCATTTCTGATAGGTGGGGTTGCGGTAAAGCATTTTCATAAATGTAATCTTTCAAAATTGCTGTTGCCGCAACCGTTGAGGCTCTTGTTTTGGGCCTTCCTATGTTTCCATGAATGTTAAATTTAACTCCATACTTTGCTTTATTAGCCAAATTCCAATATGTGCCATGTGATAATCCTGTAATAATGCGATATGCATTATTGCATATACTTTTTCCATTTATAAGAGGCCTTATTTGATGTCCTGAACTTCGCCTTCTCTTATCATTTACAAGAAAGCAAGACAATCTCGTGAGTAGGTATTCATTTCTTCTGCTTCCTTTCCTTTGCCAGACATGTTCTCTACAACCCTTGATGTCATGTAAGTTAATGGATCGCATACATGTATGCTTACAGCATGTAGATCGCATTGCTTTTAGCATAACATCTTCATTCATTACTCTTATTCTCTTTGGTTGCTTTTCTGGATCTGCCTGCACTCGTTGTCTTTTCATGCATCTGTATGTTCGTTTTGGGACCTTCTGTACATTCTTATTTGGATTTGTGTAGTTCTCCTTGTAAGATTTATTTGTCACGTTGTTTTCATGAGATGTTGCATCCTTGATCTTATCACTCTGACAGTCAAATATTGAATATTCCTTTGTTGATGTCATCCTTGCTTTTGATACATTCGTCAAACCATTTGTAGCATTTACAAGTTCACAATCAAAGTCAAACACCGAATAGTCCTTTGTTGATCTCATCCCTACTTTTGATACAATCGTAGAACCACTTGTCACAATGGCATTAGAGTGTCCCGAATGATCTTCAAACTCATCTATTCCTGAGAGAACATCACTCATTGATGCACTTTCTATGGATTTCATAACTCCATAGTCAGTGGTGATAGAGTGTCTAGAATGATCTTCAAACTCATCTATTCCTGAGAGAACATCGCTCATTGATGCACTTTCTATGGATTTCATAACTCCATAGTCTTGAAACTCCTCTACTCCAGAGAGAACATCACTCATTATACTATCGTGCATGATTTCCATAATTCCATAGTTACCTGCTTTGACTCCAAGAACTTTATCAGTATCCATGAAGCCATCCATGCTTGAAGATATAACACTTTTGACATCTTTGCCCAAGTTCTCAATGTGCATGAACTCATCCACCCCGGATAAGGCATCACTTGTGAAATATTTTTCTTTCTCGGTACCAATGAACTCATCGACTTCTGATAAGACGTCAGTGCTATAGTTGAGTGCATTGGAATCATCCATCTCTGAAGGAATAGAGCTTGGTACATTGGCATATTCTTTCAATTCTTTGATGTTGTAGTATACATTATGTTTATCATTAAAAACCACATGCCGAGTCTTTCCAATCTTTAAAAATTGCATGCTCCATCTCAAATCCTTACCTACCTCATAGTAGGGACCATCCAATGACATTGAGTTATCATCCATACCATCATCAGTAACTTTTTGAATTCTCATCTGCGCAAATGTCCAGTGTTCAACTTGTTCAAATCCCAAGACTTGACCTTCTGCTACATACTTATTTGTAAATGATAACATTTGTAAAATATCTCCCACTCTAAAATCCAAAGATATGCACTTTGTATTCCTGATGACATGTGTTGGATAAGTCTCATCTCTGTCCCATGCAATAAATGCTTTGTTGGAATTATTATAGGGCATAACATCTCCAAGGATTTCCATATCCCCACACTTATGCTTTAGCTCAACATGTGCACTAAGAATCCTTGATACGATAACCGCCACCTTATCTTCGCCAAGTCTTCTAAAGTGACAAATAGAATTTGGATCACTTTCATGGATTGTAGCAAATGCAACTACTCTTTTGCAACATAAAATCACCTCCATCCCCGGAATAAATTTTGTAGCCATCTCCTTTGTGAGTTTCCTTTGCAAACAAGTTGTAACAACCATTATAAAGAACATTAGTCTGTTCTCAATAATCTACTTTATTAATGATTTAAAAATCCAGAACGTGTTTGAAAATTTAATTAGACACTAACCAATAACAACCGTAAAACCAATAACAACCCTAAACCCTAAACCCTTAACCGTAAACCAAAACAACCCTACACCCTAACCAATAACAACCCTAAATCCTAAACCCTAAACCCTAACTCCCAAACCCTAAACCCTAAACCGTAAACCCTAACCCCCAAACCGTAAACCGTAAACCCTAACCCCCAAACCCCAAACCCTAACTCCCAAACCCTAAACCCTAAACCCCAAACCCTAAACCCTAACTCCTAAACCCTAAACCCTAACTCCCAAACCTTAAACCCTAAACCCTAAACAATTAACCCTAACCCCTAAACCCTAAACCCTAAACCCTAACTCCCAAACCCCAAACCCTAAACCCTAAACCCTAAACCCTAAACCCTAACTCCTAAACCCTAAACCCTAAACCCTTAGCCCTAACCCCCAAACCCTAAACTCTAAACCCTAACTCCTAAAACCTAAACCCTAAATCCTAAACCCTTAACCCTAACCCCCAAACCCTAAACTCTAAACCCTAACCCTCAAACCCTAAACCCTAACTCCTAAACCCTAAACCCTAACTCCCAAACCCTAAACCCTAAACCCTAAACCCCAAACCCTAACCCCTAAACCTTAAACTCTAACTCCCAAACCCTAAACCCTAACCCCCAAACCCTAAACCCTAAACCCTAAACCCTAACTCCTAAACCCTAAACCCTAAACCCTAAACCCTAACTCCCAAACCCTAAACCCTAAACCCTAACTCCCAAAAACTAAACCCTAAATCCCAAACCCTAAACCCTAAACCTTAAACTCTAACTTCCAAACCCTAAACCCTAACCCCCAAACCCTAAACCCTAAACCCTAACCCCGAAACCCTAAACCCTAAACCCTAAATCCTAAACCCTAAACCCTAAATCCTAAACCCTAACCCCTAAACCCTAAACCCTAAACCACCAAACTCTAAACCCTAACCCCCAAACCCTAACCCTCAAACCTTGAACCCTAAACCCTAAACCCTAACTCACCAAACCCCAAATCCTAAACCCAAACCACGAAATCCTAAACCTTAAATCCTATGAGTGTTTTCAAGTAATATCATTTATTTAAGTAATAGTTTTAATTAGAATTCATAAGTAATAGTGGAATTGATAGTTGGGAGGGTGGTAGTGGGAGAAAGGGAGAGTGGGAAAGTGGAGAAAGGGAGTGTGGGAGGGTGGTAGTGGGAGAAAGGGAGAGCTGTGGGAGAGGGAGTGGGAATGGGGGCGGTGGGGGTGGGGGTGGGAGGATGGGAGTTGGAGTGGGAGAGGGAGTGGGAATGGGGGAGGTGGGGGTGGGGGTGGGAGAATGGGAGTGGGAGTGGGAGAGGGAGTGGGAATGGGGGAGGTGGGGGTGGGGTGAGGGTGGGAGGATGGGAGTGGGAGTGGGAGGGGTGGGGAGTGGGAGTGGGAGGATGGGAGTGGGAGAGGGAGTGGGAATGGGGGAGGTGGGGGTGGAAGTGGGAGGGGTGAGGTGGGAGGATGGGAGTGGGAATGGGGGAGGTGGGGGTGGAAGTGGGAGGGGTGGGGTGGGAGGATGGGGGAGCGAGTGGGAGTGGGGGAGGTGGGGGGGGTGGGAAAATGGGAGTGGGAGTGGGAATGGGGGAGGTGGGGGGGTGGGAAAATGGGAGTGGGAGTGGGAGTGGGAGAGGGAGTGGGAGTGGGAGAGGGAGTGGGAGGATGGGAGTGGGACGGGTGAGGTGGGAGGATAAGGGTGGGAGAATGGGAGTGGGAGTGGGAATGGGGGGGGAGGGGTGGGGGTGGGAGGATGGGAGTGGGAGTGAGAGGTGTAGGTGGGAGGATGGGAGTGGGTGGGAGAATGGGAGTGGGAGTGGGAGTGGGAATGGGGGAGGTGGGGGTGGGGTGAGGGTGGGAGTGGGAGGGGTGGGGTGGGAGGATGGGAGTGGGAGAGGGAGTGGGAATGGGGAAGGTGAAAGAATGGGCGTGGACGTGGGAGTGAGAATGGGGGAGGTGGGGTGGGAGGATGGGGGTGGGAGTGGGAGTGGGAATGGGGTGGGAGTGGGAATGGGGTGGGAGGATGGGAGTGGGTGGGAGAGAGAGAGAAGATAATCTAATAGAGAGGCCAATGGGAGAGGAGATAAATGATGATCACTCCTTACAAAACAATATAAGAGGGAATGCAAAGAGATTGCAACTACTGCTGGAAGAGCATGAAGCTCTAAGTCCCCTCCATCGCAACGCAAATCACTATGAAAGGCCAGCAAAAAGTGCTGATCTTTTAATTAGTATGATGGAATTTTTGCTACCGTCCGGATGGGAAGTCACATTGTGCCGAATGGGACATCTGTTTGAAGCTCTTATCAGAAAAGGACACAATGTAAATATTATTGAGAGCCCTGCTTGCTTGGAATACCTTGATACCGTGGCTTCTCTCGCAATAAAGTTTGATAAGAAAGGTCCGATCTCACATGAAGAGGATGACATAGAGATGATCATGTATGATGAGAGCAAGAAAGATGATGAAAATGATCAAAGCTCTGGATATAATAGTGAGGACACCAGCGATAGCAAGGAAGCAGAAGAAGATGGATATGACACTGACCTTGCCTCTGAAGGTTACATAAAAAGACCACGAAGATATGTAGAGGTATGAAGACTTATGTTTAATTTTCTTTATTCATTTAAAGGTCTTTTTAAATTTATAATTTTAATTTAAAATTTTGAATCTCATAATTATTTTATCCTTTTATAGGAGAAGGGAGAGGAGGAGGATGAGGAGGACATAGCTGGAGCAGAGAATATAGAAAGCTCATCTCAAGAAAGCAAAGCTGCTCTGGCTATCCATCGGATGACTCTAGAAAATAATCATACATTGCAGCAAATGGAGAAGTCATTTCAAGTTAGGTTTCAAGTTCGAGAACAACCTCTTACTTTTATATTCGATGAAGAGGACATTTCAATCCTCATAAACTTCAAGAAAGAGGTCAATGACAAGGTTATAATAGCCATCCTCAGGTTTGACACAAACTTTTTACTGACTTTATGCTTTTGTATTTCCATTGGATCAAATGAACTAATATTCTTTTCTTTTTATTGCAGTATGGTTTTACAACAGCTTCCGCTATATATACAAAGATGTGCATATATGGTCGATCCTCTTGTTTCTAGTGTACTTAGCAATAAGCAGAAGACCATAGATGATGTTTTTAAGTGGTTGCAACCTATTGATTTGACTGCGGCGCGAGTTATCTTTACCGCATATCACGAGGAGTGAGTATCAATCCCTACCTAGCTTATCTCTTACATTGTGGAGGATTATATCAAATAATAATTATTCTTAATTGATAATGCAGCTTGCATTGGAGCTTGGTAATTGTGGACATCTTAGCCAAGCAATGCTTCTTTGTCAATTCAATAGCATCTATCCATGGCAGTGTGTCAGAGTAAGTATAACCTACTTGTGTCATAATTATGTCAATGAGATGCATCCTATGCAATGCGCACATTCATTTATGTTTTCTATTTTGATGTGTAGATCTGCTCGAAAGTTGGTAAGTGCTATAGATGCACTTATGCAAATGGAGGGTGACTTGGAAGATCAAATAGAGTATGTAACATTCCCTGTAGCGAAGCAGAATGATGACCATAGTTGTGGGTGGAGAGTTGGATATAACTGCTTTTTGCTCCTTGCTCAAATTTTTAATTTGAGAGGCGGTGAAACCTCATTGTCCACATATACAGACTTGCATCTATATGCATTTATGTGATCTATCATTAAGGCATTTATTGATAACGTGGTGGAGCATCCAGAGGAAACATTGGTTGCTACGCCCATAAGTTGTCCTGATGTAACCGCTGTATTGGACGAAATGGGGAGCTCTTCTGAGGTTAAGGTCATCATTAGCAAGCAACCTCGTGTTTTGACTTTTGGTAGCGAGGAAGTTACAATCCTCTCCGACCCTTTGAAAGAGGCTAATGACAAAGTCATGATGGCCATCCTTAGGTTTGATATGAACATATCTTGACTTGATACTTCAATCATTTGATTCAATCTGCTTCTAACATTTGTTTATTTAGTACGGTTATATCTCATTTTCCTAGATCAGTACAGAATCGCGTCTGTATGCTCGATTCTCTTCTTTCAGCTGTACTTAGTGATACCAAGAAGACAGTAGATGATGTTTGTTCAATTCTACAATCTTTAGACTTGGATGGCATACTACTTGTCTTTATGCCATACTATGAGAAGTAAGTATGGTCTCAATCTTTCTTTTACTCTCTTATTTATAATATTGTGTCAATTAATACTTAATATTGTGATAAATCTTATCGCTCTTTATTGGTGATGTAGTTCACATTGGAGCCTGATAGTATGGGACCTTGATGACAACCATTGTTGGTTTGTCAACTCAATTACAGGCTTTCACGCGGTGTTCAGGTAAGTGTTCTTTTATCATATCATTATGAACATGCATCTTACTATTTACTACACAAATTCACTTTGTCATATGTCATGATGGACAGGTCTGCAAACAAGTTAGTTTCTGCGATTATGAAAATTAGGGAGCATCAAGACCAACCAAATTTCCAGACACGCCTCGCAGTGGAGCAAAAAGACATGTTTAGTAGTGGGTGGAGAATTGCCTACAACTTCATGTTGTATCTCAATGAAATTTTTGAACATGTCTCTGTAGAAGCATATACCAAGCTCGAGCTACAAGATTTTGTGGCTAAGACTGTTCACTATCTAGCTGCTATCATTGGGAAACAACATGATGGACTCAATGAAGAACCTAAGGGAGCCAAAGAAAAAGAAGAGACAATTCAGTCTCCTTCTGTATAACAGCCTCAAGTAGAAGCATTACAGTCTACACTTGAATTAGAGACTCAATGCATTCTTCCTACACAAGAAGTGGAGACTCAATGTGCATCTACAACATCACATCTTGTAAAGGAGGAAGAGATTAAGTCTATCCCGATTGCACCAGAAGTAGAATCTCAATGTACACCATCCACACAAGTAGAGACTCAATGTACTCTTAGAGAATCACAGCCTCAAGAGGACTCATCAGACTCTATTCAGTTGTAAAACATGTAGAAAGAAACATGAGTCCTTGAAGATTTTTATCTTGTTTGTATTGATTAATGATAGTGTTTTTAAAACTTATGTTAAATGTTGCAATACATTAGGATATTTTATGATATTTATTCATTACAATACATTAGGTTTTACTTTTTTGAAAGTCTAATTTATTATGTACAATAAATATCTTATGATGAGAATCTAATAATTATATCATTCTTATGTTCCATCACTTTATTTTATAGATTTCAATGTACTCAAAATCTATCATTTATTATGTACAGCAAGTCTAACTTATATTATATTAAAAGAATTCATTCTTATGTTCCATCACTTTATTTTATAGATTTCAATGTACTCAAAATCTATCATTTATTATGTACAGCAAGTCTAACTTATATTATATTAAAAGAATATCTCATGATGAGATTCTAATAATTACTAACTTATATTATATTAAAAGAATATCTCATGATGAGATTCTATTAATTATATCATTCTTGTGTTCCATCATTTTATTTTATAGATTTCAATGTACTATCACTATCTTATATGTCTCAAATGTCTCCCATTACGGTCTTGCATCCCATCATTTTATTTTATAATGTCTCGCATTACGATCTTGCATCTAGTCATCTCGCATTACGGTCTTGCATCTGTAGTTCTATAAATTCCCTAGTAGTCGTTCATCTTCTATATCTCACCCGCAGCAGACACTTCTTCCACTTTGCTCTTCTTACCTTACTCCTCTCCTCAAGCTTGCTCCTTCCTCTCCTCAAGCTTGCTCCTTCCATCTTGCCCGCAGCCTTGCCTCCTCTTCTCAAGCATACTCCTTTCATCTTGCCTTACCTCCTCTTGTTACCTTCCTCACTCTCGTTACCTTCCTCACCTCGTTCGTCTTCTATATCTTTCCTCACTCTCGTTACCTTCCTCACCTCGTTCGTCTTCTATATCTCACCCGCAGCAAAAACTTCTTCCACTTTACTCTTCTTACCTTACTCCTCTCCACACTTCTTCCACTTTACTCTTCTTACCTTACTCCTCTCCTCAAGCTTGCTCCTTCCATCTTGCCCGCAACCTTACCTCCTCTTCTCAAGCATACTCCTTTCATCTTGCAGCCATTATGGATCTTTTTAAAGTAATCGATTCTGTCGAGCAAGCCATTAGCAGCCTCAAAGAATGGATTGCCGAGAACCAAGGAAAGAGAGAGGAGAGAAAGCAAAATCCAGCTCCATTAACCCAGTACGAGAAGGATGACTTTGCTTGTCAGGGCTTAGAGAAGGAAGAGGAAAGAAAAATAAGTATGGCTACTACTGAAATAGATAAATTGCAGTCATATAGGAGAGAGTTGATAGACTTTCAAAGTGAGATATCTTCGCGTGTGGCTCGTTATGGAAGATTTTCCCCCGAGGAAGCGCAAGCCATTCGGAACAAACAAAGTGTTATGCAGGAGAAAATTCATCAATCCTTACTTCTCTTCTATAATTTTAACTACATCGATGAGGAAGAGATGAGCTCAGCTCTTGAATGGGTTGAATTTAGGCTAAGGACTTAAAAATAGAAAATTCATCAAATTGAATGGCTGTAGTCTTGAAAATCTCAGGCTTAACTTTTGAAGGTGTTTATTAACACCATTAAATATTAAGAGAGTTTACAACAACCGAATCTTATTTTTTCATGTAACTTATGTAGTCTTGAAAATCTCAGGCTTAACTTTTGAAGGTGTTTATTAACACCATTAAATATTAAGAGAGTTTACAACAACCGAATCTTATTTTTTCATGTAACTTATGTAGGCTGCGTTAAATTTTATAATTTTAGTTTCATGTCCTTAAAAAATATATAAAAAAATGCTTGTTTTTATGTTTTTATATGTGCTTTGAAGATTGGGTTTTTCTTAAATTTTATCTGAAAACTAGTCCAAAAGTATATGTAAAAATGAATTTGTACATTGACAAGTCCAAAATTAATGAAATAAGTGTTTGGCATAAAAAATCTGAATTCTGTCTTTTTTTTTCCCCCCCTTGCGGGTTCTTCGGATGTAGGGCACTCTGTCTCGGCCCCTTCAGTGAAGAGCACCCCTTCTGTCAGCAAGTGTCTATCTTTTCCAAAAGAGAAGAGGCAAAGGATGTTTGAGGTTTCTGTGACCGTAGACGTGGGCAATGGCGATGTGGACCTTGCTTTCTAGGAGCCATTGGAGGAGTTTGTCCGTCTGGAGTGTGCGAAGGGTTTGTTCTCCTTGGAGAAGGGGGGGACGGTTCATCATTTGCACTTCCAGATGGTTGTCATGCTGATGTCTACGTCTTTGATTGCTATAGGGAAAACAATTAAGAAGTTTCTTGCATGGGATCTCTGCAAGTCGATGGGTGGCATCGTAATGTGTCGTGCTTTGCGACAAAGGAAAATGCACACCTTTGAAGGTATGGTGGGCTATTGTATGAAAGATCTGCATAAAACTCATTTCCTCTTTTTCTCTCATAATGTAACCGCAGAAGAAATGACAAGAGGTAGGCAGCTTTACGCTCTTTATGGTCAAGCCGACCTAAAGAACAAGGTCTGTCTCTCACCGAGTAACCTTTTCGAGAGAGCGTATGCTTATATGGAGAATTACTGTTGGGGTAAAAGGCCAATGGCCAGCCGCCCTGTGTGAACGCCCACTAACACTAACATACACTACATAAGTGTATAGCCATTCTATTGTGGATGATGCAGAATAAGCTACATGAGGTAGCACCATATCCTGTGTCCCTCTTCCTCTCTCCCTCTTTCCTTGTGTGTGTGCTCCTTCGATCCCCACAACTGGTATCAGAGCTTGGATTCGAGCTTGGCTATGGCGAGCTTCGCAGCTTTGCGAGCGTGTGTGTGAGAGAGGTGAGCAGATCAAAGCTTGGAGTGCTGCGTTTTGAGCTCATTGTGGAGCTCAAGGTACTTGTTTTTTGCTGCATAGTGATTGCCCCTTGTGTGCTCCCTTTGTGGTGGAGCAGTGTGGGCATCTTGGTAGTAGATCTGCAGCAAAACAGGTAGAAATCTTCCCAATCGTCAAAAATTTTTGACTTCACATCATACACCCCCCAAATCGGCCGCTCTGAACAAAAGCAAGTACTTTGTACCTGGGTCTGCGTAAAAAACGGCGAATTCGGACGTTTTGGCTATTAAGGATGCCGACAGATATGCACCAAAGCTTTAAATTCAATGTAGAGGCTACGGTAGAGTCTGGAAAGCTTGTGAACTTCAGGGGAGTCTCAGAAGATGACTTCTTCAAGAATGAGTCAGCATGGGATAAGCCACAACTATTCTTTATCAATGAAGTTTCTAGCGATGATATCCATAACTTCATTGATAGAATAGTATATGCCACCATTAGCAAAGTGGTAATTTGCAACATTGTCATTTTTGTTGATAAAAAAGACAAAGAAGCCATGTAGGTTACTCTAGAGCAAGCATATTCATCAGATTTGAAGATCTATAGTGGTGTTTATGCAGCAAAGAGAGGCAAGAGAGAATGTGGCATAGCGATTCAATCTCTTGAATCATTCTTTTTGTGTATGCGGTGTCCCAACCCTGATCACTCCTTACAAAAGAACATAAGAGGGAATTCAAATAATTTGAGATTGATGCTAGAAGAGCAAGATATTCCCAGGTCCATACATTATCAAAAAAACAACTATGGAAGTCCTGCAAAAACTGGGAGTCTCTTGCTTACCATGATGGAGAATTTGCTACCGGCAAGTTGGGAGGTCACCTTGTGCAGGATGGGATATTTATTTGAGGGTCTCCTCAGAAAAGGAAACTCCACAAATATTATTGAAAATAATCATTTCATGGCTTATTTTCAGCTTCAAGCAGATCTAACCACAGGCTATGAAAAAGAGATAGACCATAAGGACACTGATGACATGGATGATTACCTTGAAGATCATAATGTCCCAGTTGATGATGATGAAAAGATGGACCTACATGACCCATTCAGAGAGAGGTTGGTGGATGAGGGGAAGATGATGAGTACCCCGGGATCGACACATCCATACTCGACTTGCCCTAATGATGATGCAGTAGATGCATATTGCATTGGGATGACTGATATGGTCAGGTTATCCGAGATTGTGCAGGTTTCGTCAGCGTTCGGGATTCTCATGTACGACCTTCTACTGTCGAGACCCGACATAGCAGCTGTAGTGGGAGCATTTGCAGTGGGAGTTGTTAGTCATATGGTGACTGACACTGGCATGGAGCATGGTGGAGCTACGTAGGTCATTACAAGATACCTGCAGGATGTGCGTGCATGCTCTAGCAGGGATACACATGTATGGCTATTGTTGGAGCGGATACAGATGCATGCATGCAGCTCGAGAGAGAGCGTGGGCGTTGGTTGAGAGTCAATCATATCTCTCATCCATTCTACATACACTAGTTGTAGGCTAGTAGGCTCTCACTTATCAGCACATTGGCTTTTAAGTGGGAGGTTGTTGGGGTAAAAGGCCATTGGCCAGCCGCCCAGTGTGAATGCCCACTAACACTAACATACACTACATCAGTGTATAGCCATTCTATTGTGGATGATGCAGAATAAGCTACATGAGGTAGCACCATATCCTGTGTCCCTCTTCCTCTCTCCCTCTCTCCTTGTGTGTGTGCTTTGTCGATCCCCACAAATTACGTGTCTAACAAAAGCTCGGCGTAACTTTGAGCTGGACACTTTTAAAAATGCTCAAAACCGGGAAGTACTATCCAGTTGCATCTTGGGTAATTCCAAAGGCTGGGAATGGTATGGATAGTAAGAGAGCCTCGTTTGTTTGGAAGATAATGAAGATGCCACAAGAGAGCCAATGTGTTGACATAGAGAATATCTTCTTTATGGAATCTCGTTCTTTCAGGTACTTTGGAGAACGGAAAGAAGAAGGGATCGTCGATGAAGAGGAGGACCCGGTCGAGGACCCGGATTCGAGGACATTGTACCAAATGAAGATGAGGAGGCTGCGCAGGCGCTAGGGGCCATCGGCTCGCACGAGAACCCCATCGATATTATACACAACGAGGACTCCCCGCCGCAGCCTGTGTACTATGAAAAGTTCACCTTCGTTTGGGAGAGGCCTACCACTGTGGATGGTCGTGCCAGCTTTTCTCAAAGGAATACCTGAAGGCAAGGACTTTGTCTCGTTGGGGGACAAGAGCCCTCAAAAAGATGCTTGCTTCATATCTTGACTTTCAGTTTGTAGTCTCAGAGCTAATGTAAAAAAACACTTATGCATTAGTTTGAATTATGCAGTTTCTAGTGTTGGTTCTTGTTTTGGGCTTTGCTCCCTTGTGAAGCAGCCTTGTAAAAAGTTGTGGGATCCCCAATATGAATAAAGGTTGTGCTTTTACACATATGTCTCTCGCTTTTCAAAGTTTTGTTTGTGAATATGTCGGGCGGGTCGCAATCAACGTTGTAAACGCTCTGCCTCTATTTTTTTCGAATTGTTAAAACAATAGCCAACGCTCTACTTATCTTCGTTTAAAAAAATATTAAAATCGAAGTATTCAAATTTTAAACCTTAGGTGCTCTAAACTAAGGTTTCATTTTTTTTGTACCTTAGTATAACCTAAGGTATTAATTAATGCCCCGCGCAGCAGCGGGGCGTTAGTTAATGTACCTATCAAAAAAATGTGAATATGTACCTATCAAAAAGTTGTGAATATGTACCTATCAAATATTGTTCATCACATGCCATGAGGTGAGTGTTCAAGAACAATGTCATAAAGGGGGACGTACCCTCGAGCTCCGAAACGAGGATTTGTAGAGGCAATTCCTCTCATTTGCCTCAAAAAGTTAAGACCACACATAGAGGGACAAAGCAAAAAGTCCTTATAAATCAGAATATTCCTGGCACTGTAGTGCAAGCATGAGGTGTCCCTTTTTTATTGTTAGCCATGGTGGGATATTGTAATTCACCACGACTATGGGCCATGTCGACCAAGATGTCGAGCGTAACCTGAAAGGATTCACGCCGTCCATGGCTAGCCCAAGATGTAAGTTGCGTAACTCCTTTGCTAGCCGCGCATGGCTTTGTCGGGACTCCCGACGAGTTTGTAGCGTAGATGAGCGATGAGGAGGCAGCGAGATTCTTCTCTCTGCTCTCTCAGAAGACCTCCGCAATTCCTTCCCCCACACCGACGGGTGGACGTACTGCCCAGCCATCCCCTCGCGCCCCTTCGACCGCGGGATCATCACCTGCGCATGCCTCCTGCAAGGGAAGGAAGAGTAGGACGGGCGGCTCATGTTGTGCTGACTCAGGAGATGTAGACGAGTCAGCACACTCACGCTCCTTTAGGTCTCCACTTGGTCCGGAGACACAGTATCAGTCAGGTCCCTTTCCCTCTCCTACTCCCACTGCTACTCCTCGATCCGGAAGCGGTCGCGCAGCTTCCACTCCTTCAGACTCTGCTACCGTCAGTCCCCCTTACTCATCAAGGGATCTCTCCTATCAAATCACATCTGCCGGAGAGATAATAGAAGACAAAAAGGGCAAAGCAGTGATGGCCGCCATGAGGAGGTTGATGAGTCATCACTTCAAGAGTGGCATAAATACCGATTGGCGGTATCAAGATGCCCAAAAGAAGCAGGCGGTGATCGATGAGTTAAAACGAAGATACCCTAATCCGCCAAATGTGGAGTTTAATAACAATTATATGCTCGAGCGCATGGGTTTGTTCCTAAAGCATCGCAGATCAACCTTGCGTACTTCCATTACAAAGGGGTTGGCTAAACCCAGCTGGGCAGACAAAGCTGATTGGAAGTACTTCAAGAAGCAACATAGGGACCATCCCGAAATGTTCAAGGGTCAGAGGAGGGCTGCGAAGAGACGGCTGGATGTCGTAGGTACTTCGCACTTTGGTGCAGGCGGACGGTATGCGTTCGAGGCAATCGTGGTAAGTCTACTTCTTCCCATTTAATGTATTGTTCTATTTGTTTTACTTACATATTACATGCACTTTAGCTAACTCTAACTCTCGTAAATTGGATCCACAGTAAGCTGCGATGGGTCATCTTCCTACGGATACAGAGACGCGGCGCGCATTTCGGATAGGAACAAAGCTGTGGTTCATTGAGCAAGAGGCAATGGGAGCGACAGTCGATTGGGCTGAGGTGGCTGCTCGCACGGTATAAGTTTACTCCTACTTGTAATCTCACTTTTTAATTTAAGTTCCAATCTAATTTTTGATTTATATGGTTCACTCTTAGGGTCAAAGCTCAAGCGTCCCATCATCGGAGGCGAGCGATCAACAGGGGCAAGGATCGGACGTAGGTACCGAGGACGAGGGAGAAGACGCAGGTGTCGAGGACCAAGGAACAGGCCAACAAGACGAAGATGATTCGGATTCGGATGAGTAGTGGTAGTAGCATTTTGTATATCCGCTCGTTTGAGCAATTTTGTATCGCCCTTTCACAGGGTAATTTTGTTACAAACACAGTTGTATATGTATATGCATTTCTTCCTCATCGTTTCACAAGAACAATTTTGTATCACCCTGCAAGCAAGGGAAATTTTGTTATAAAAAACTTTCTTTTGTAATTACAAAAAAAAAAAAGGATTAGTGGGGCTAAACAGGGCCAAAAGGGAGCCCTGTTTAGCCCCACTAACCCTTTTTTTTTACTTCTGTTAATCGTCGCTATATAGCGACGTTTACGAGTGTCGCTATATAGCGACGATTAACAGTGTCGCTATATAGCGACGTTTGCATCGTCGCTATATAGCGACGATTAACAGCGTCGCTATATAGCGACGATGCAAACGTCGCTATATAGCGACACTGTTAATCGTCGCTATATAGCGACACTCGTAAACGTCGCTATATAGCGACGCTCCTTTTCCGAGGCTTTTAGCGACTTTTATAGCGACCTTTGCGCCCGTGAAAAAAAAAAATTTAATGTAAAAAGCGTTGGTATTTCCGTCGGAAAATGGCCTATGCCTTGTAGTGATTTAGGCCAATTTTTGGATTTCAAGAACATTTTTTAGATCCTTATGATGTAATCACTTGAGCTAATTTTCTTTAGCATTTCATGATGTATTTTCAACATTGATGTCAATTTTTGGATTTAGAGAAGATTTGTTTAGCTCTCATTATGATGTAATCAATTCTATCCTGCACATATTTATCGACCTCTTGTTGGTCTTTTTATCGTTATGGTTATGGTTCTTCGTTATGGTTATGGTTATTGGCCTATTGTTGGTCTTTTTAACATTATGGTTATTGGTCTCATGTTGTTATTTTTAACGTTATCATTATTGGCCTCTTTCTGGTCTTCTTAATTTTATCTTAATGTACAATAAAGAGTACAACTGATATGGTACTGAAGGAAGTATATACATTTGGTTTCTATTTGGAGCCATTCCGTCTAAAAACATTTACTGCTCAAAACGACGGTATATGTGTTGGTATTTGCACTGGAATGCTCCTTTGAATGTACCTCGGTATGTGCGTTGGTATACTAGTTGGTATGTGCATTGGTATGTGCGTGGGTATGTGTGTCGGTATGTATCTATTCCGACGTTATGAGACCACCGTTGTTTCTGAGGCGCATACCAATGATGGGGCTAATTTAAGCCCAGTCTTACGACGTCGGTATAGGCCTTGGTGTTTGGCCATCTTCTTATAGTGGTGGCCAACTCTTTTTCAAACTATGATTGTTCGTGCTTAATGCCCAATCTGTGCCTATGCTCTGATGCAATTTTTGTGCTATTTAGATTTGTTTTGAGCCGTCATGCAATGTGTTGTGTGTGCGGTTCTGTGCACAACCGTTTCTCACCGTTCCTAGCTCATGCTTTAGTGTCTTTGTGCAAGGCATGCATACACATCAACTTTAAGGTATACTTGAACTATACCTCTCATGGATCGGTGTGGGTGTGCGTGTGTAGCTCGTACGAAGCGCTGGAAGGTCACCCGCTCTAGGTGCTCTAGCTCTCTCACACAAAAAATACAAATGAACTCTAAAAAGGGTCTAAGTGCTTATACCTCCGATGTGCCCGACTAATCCCTAGCGTTTTATTGCACCGTTGTGCTCGGTAGACCTCATACTAATGCTACGGGTCAAACCATGCCTCGATTCGAGCTTGCTGAGCTCAAATTAGCCCGTTTTTGCCAATTTGCGTCATGGCGAATAAGTGAATTTTTGAAGTTGCTCCGAATTGTACCTATATATATATATATATTATATATGACAAATGTGCTTAGGCTCAAGTATGAAAATGAGCTCTAAAAACTCCATAGAGAGGCGTCTCTTCCATGGTTGATCCTCATAGACAATATCCAATGTGGAAACGTGTCGAACATTGAAGGAACTGGTATGTCCATAGCTAGACTTGCCCTCCTCATTGCCAAGCATTAAAATTCCGCCTCTAGTAAAGCAAGTCAGCTTGGCTTTGGAAACATAAGGTGGACAAGGCTTGTGCCATTGTCATACCAATATTAAGGGGCCAGTATGTCAAAAATTAAGGTCTATTAATTAGTTGTAATAAGGTTTTTTTCATTTTTTGCTAGGTCCTTACAAAAAATAACCCCATATTAACATGCGGTGATCCATCATGCATGCTATGCATGAAATTAGCAATAAAGCCGCACGGATGCCACTCGTCGTGCTCGCCCTTGCCTTTGCATGCATGCACACGTGAGCATATGATTTCTCCTCCACTTTGTACGCATCGTCGTCCTCGCCTACCACGCGTCGTGCTCGTCCTCTATGCCACCGTCCATTGCATGCAAACCTGCGGGAGCTCCGTGCGCCTCTTTCCCTTGCAAAACCCTGTAAATTCCGCCAGGTAAGATGTCCTCTACTATTTCCGCTTGTTAATCTTCATCTTTCTATCCCGCATGGCGCCGGCCTTTGCATGCAATCCTGCGTTATCTCCCGGCTCGTCTTTCTCTTGCAAGACACTTGAAATTCCGGCAGGTAAGTTATCTTCCACTATTTCCGCTTTTGAATCGTCATCTTTGTGTCCCGCATGCCCTAGACGTTGTTGTGTCGTTTGACCCGCAACCCTTGTCCTCGTCCTCCTTGTGCAAAATCTGCAGGTGCTGGATTGCTTCTGCACATGGCCTTCGATCCACAAATGTCGTCCCCGCTCGTCATACAAAGGTTTGCTCTGTTTCCCCTTTTTGGTTTTTTACTGTTGTCCTTGTTGAATCACTGAGCGTCGCCCAACATGGCAACTCACCATGGTTGGTCTTACCTTCATGTGCTTCCGCATGGTTCACCACATGGAGGTAAGCTCGTTCCCTATTATAAAAAACCTGCTCGCAGTCTTCTTTATGTTTGTGTTACTCTGCCTGGTTCTGCCTGCATGCCTCCTAGAAGGAAGCCCTTGAAAGACAAGACCAACCGTGCTTCCGTTGGTCTCCCGGACTCTCCCGATCTTGTCTGCCGCTCTGAGTCTGCTCCTTTGGATTCCTCTCCTTCCACTTTGCCACTCCAGAAGCTTGCATGCAATGCCATTGCAAAGCGGAGCAAGACTCCACGTGTGTTGACACCTCCTGGCACCTAGGCTCTGGTACCCAACCTTAAATCCATCAAGAGAAACGCGACATCATTTCGTGATTTCTTTTTTCGCGTTTCTAGAAAGATTGTCCTTCATATTTTGTTTTCGCAGATTAAGAAGAAAATATAGGTCTGTCTTTTATTCAAATCTGTCCTCTTTTTTTGATTTCTGCAGAAAATAAGAAATTGAATAAGAGTGCATATTTTATACTTCTTTGCAGAACGCTGCACGTTGTCTATTTCTGTGCGCTCTCTCATTTGTTCCGAGAATATTATTGGCATAAAAAATCTGAATTCTGTCTTTTTTTTTTCCCCCCTTGCGGGTTCTTCGGATGCAGGGCGCTCTGTCTCGGCCCCTTCGGTGAAGAGCACCCCTTCTGTCAGCAAGTGTCTATCTTTTCCAAAAGAGAAGAGGCAAAGGATGTTCGAGGTTTCTGTGACCGTAGACGTGGGCAATGGCGATGTGGACCTTGCTTTCTGGGAGCCATTGGAGGAGTTTGTCCGTCTGGAGTGTGTGAAGGGTTTGTTCTCCTTGGAGAAGGGGGGGACGGTCCATCATTTGAACTTCCAGATGGTTGTCATGCTGATGTCTACGTCTTTGATTGCTATAGGGAAAACAATTAAGAAGTTTCTTGCATGGGATGTCTGCAAGCCGATGGGTGGCATCGTAATGTGTTGTGGTTTGCGACAAATGAAAATGCACACCTTTGAAGGTATGGTGGGCTACTGTATGAAAGATCTGCAGAAAACTCATTTCCTCTTTTTCTCTCATAATGTAACCGCAGAAGAAATGACAAGAGGTAGGCAGCTTTACGCTCTTTATGGTCAAGCCAACCTAAAGAACAAGGTCTGTCTCTCACCAAGTAACCTTTTCGAGAGAGCGTATGTTTATATGGAGAATTACTGTTGGGGTAAAAGGCCAATGGCCAGCTGCCCAGTGTGAACGCCCACTAACACTAACATACACTACATAAGTGTATAGCCATTCTATTGTGGATGATGTAGAATAAGCTACATGAGGTAGCACCATATCCTCTATCCCTCTTCCTCTCTCCCTCTCTCCTTGTGTGTGTGCTCCTTCGATCCCCACAACTGGTATCAGAGCTTGGATTCGAGCTTAGCTATGGTGAGCTTCGCAGCTTTGCGAGCGTGTGTGTGAGAGAGGTGAGCAGATCAGAGCTTGGAGTGCTGCGTTTTGAGCTCATTGTGGAGCTCAAGGTACTTGTTTTTTGCTGCATAGTGATTGCCCCTTGTGTGCTCCCTTTGTGGTGGAGCAGTGTGGGCATCTTGGTAGTAGATCTGCAGCAAAACAGGTAGAAATATTCCCAATCGTCAAAAATTTTTGACTGCACATCATACACCCCCCAAATCGGCCGCTCTGAACAAAAGCAGGTAGCTTGTACCTGGGTCTGCGTAAAAAACGGCGAATTCGGACGTTTTGGCTATCAAAACAGTGTTTTAAAATTTCCTGCTGCGAGAAGCCTGTTTTGCAGATCTGCAAGGTATTTGCAGGTGGTTTAAGGCATAGGGTCTTGTGTAGCATGCTCCATTGATGTATGTGATTGTGGTTGAGTACCATTCTCGTGCCACAGGTCACACATGCATTTCACAAGTTGCAGGTATATCCACAGGTACAGGTCTTGGTTTGGCCATTAGATCTACGGGTTTTGCAGATGTGGTGAGCGTGGTTTGCTCAATTGTTGGCCGTGCATGTATTGCATATGAGAAAGGTGTACTTCGGTGTATGAGACTGTCTTGCTTCCCTCCATGGTGTTTGGAGAATGTTTAGTCATTTCGACTTGATGTATGACATTTGCACATGATTTCGAGCATGTTTCAGAGCTTCCACAGGTGGTGTTTTGCAGGTGGTGTTCAGCCAGCTTTGGGCTGAATTTAGAGCTATTTTTTGTGCAATTTTGTGAGCTTGCTGCGCTCCAAGTTGTGCACACATATTGCTCAATAGTTGGGGCAATAGTTTTCAGCTCATACAGGTATTACTTGGCAGCCCATAGAGCCCACATACAGGTGCAAAACATTACTACAGGTGCTACAGGTGCTCAGGTGCGCATGTTGTGAGCAGGTTTATGCGAGTACAGTGTGTACTTGCAGGTGGCATTGTGACAGTGATTGCAGGTGTTTGACTCGGTGGTTTGCCTTGAGGTCTTTTGTTGCAGTCATAGGTGTTGAGCATATTTCGCTCACGTGGGAGAGTATTATGCTGTGAGCTCATATGGTTTTGAGCTAGTTGCCATGAGAGAGCACTGGATACACAGGTGTGACAGTGACAGGCATTGTGGCATGTGTATGGGCTGATTTTGCAGCCATTGTGGATGCTATTGTGATGCACGGTTTGTGCATAGTTTGATGCTCTATTATGGTGCCATGTGGATACACTAGTAGCGTGTTTTCCGGACAGGGATTCCGTGTGACATGATGGGCTGATTTCAGCGTGTATTGAGCATCATTTGCGCCCTACGATTGCTCTCGGGTAAGAGTGTTTTGGCATCTCAAGCATTTGTTGCTCTTGACAAGACTTGCATACTCTTTTGACATACTTGTTGTCATCTTTTGTTGTGCGGTTTTGCACTTATGGTTATGTATGCAAGTTGAGGCTATCTTGCCGGATTTGTTGCCTGGTTTATGCGCATTGTGACATGCGTTAGAGAGGTGCTTGAGCTTTGCTTTGGCTCATGTTTATAGATGGTCTTGATGTATGATCTGTGCGGATACGAGACATGTGGTCTCCGTACTTTTGCATAGCTATTTGACAGGTTACAGGTTCATGTATGGCTCACTCGGCTGGTTGACATTTGCAGGAGGTGAGCGAACAGTGTGTGCTTTGCATACAGAAGACTGTCAGGGCTATTTGTTAGCCGATTTTTTGCAGGTTTGAGGGCTGTTTTGTGGGTTGAAAATTCAGCCATCTTTCCCTCCTTGCAGGTGCCTATGTTCGGCTCAGTTGTGGGCTGATTTGTGGCACATTTGTGGGCTGATTTTGCAGCTATTTGAGGGCTTCAGCTATTTTCCCTCTTTGCAGGTGGTCATTTATGCACGGTTTGAGTGCTGAATTTGGTTGGTGATGTGATTCATCGATATCGCATATCATTTGGACACGGATTTGTGTTCTTGTATCCACTCTCGCAGGAGTGAGATTGTTTGTATGCTCATAGTGGCTACGGGTTATACATAGTCGTTATACATAGTCACAAGTTACAGGTTCTGCAGGTTTACAGGTACAGGTTACGCAGTTGTCAGATTTTGCAACACTACTTGTGGGATGCGTTTTGAGCATTGTGTTTGTTCACTACTTGTGCATATGGTTATGCGCTTAACGCTCGGTTGAGAGCTGTTATCCCCGTGTTGAGTCGTTGCGATTTTCGGCTTGGCTTAACAGAGGTCAGATACTGCCTTTCTGTTATCTTTGATAGAGCTATACTTGAGATATAGTTTGCATATGCGAGCATCAGGTTGATGCGGTTTTGTGCTTGATTAGCGTAGTGGTTGAGTGGTCTCCCACTTTGACGCATATACAGTCTTGACATCCAGCTAGCAGATATGTGTGATGATTTTGAGTCTACGATGATGACTCCTGAGAGACGGCGGTCTTGTTCTTGTCGACAGTTCAGATGTTGGCATTGTGGTCACACAGGACACATTAGACGACGTTGCTTCAGACGTATGAGGCAACAATGACGATGTATGCATGATGCATGTGTGGTATTGACACAGACTAGAGAGGTGGCAGACTATGCTAGTGACAGTGATGTCACGTTTACCTCTAGTGTTCCTCTTGTTTACATGTCTGGTACAGGTGGCACTTCTTCGCGTTGGTTGCTAGATGATTGTGCAGAGTTCCACATATCCTCGCATCTTGAGTGGTTTAGCACTTTCTCTAGTGTGAGACTTGGCCATGTTCATCTTTCTGATGGTTCAGCGTATGACATAGAGGGTGCAGGAGATGTATGCTTGTCTTTACCTAGTGGTGCATCTTATGTGCTACGGCATGTGCGATATGTTCCTGGGATTGCACAGAGTTTGATCTCAATGAGACAGCTAGCACACAGTGGATGTCGTGTACTGATTGGAGAGCAGTCATTTCGCATGTAATTGGGTCGCCTAGTCATTGTGCGAGGAGCTAGGTCCTACATTGTTTACCCATTGCAGGTTTCTGAGATACGAGACGGTATAGTCTCAGTTATGACACTGACATGTGATGAGCGAGAGACGAGACGTGTCTCATTCGCAGGTGAGCTTCAGTGTGCTCAGGAGCCAGAAATGGATGCATTCTTGTTTGATACATCTAATTCTCTTGAGGATACAGCTGTGCATGATATGTCTGCAGTTGAGTTAGCGATTGCAGAGGTAGAGCGGCTTTGCTCTATTGAGTCACAGCAGAGCGAGCCATCGGCTATGATGGCAGAGATGACTGATTTGGATGCTGCGGATGCAGCGATTATGCAGTCATTTCTTGATATGCTTATGCCAGATGCTGACATGGTTATGCCAGGACACTGGGATCCAGTCTCTATGGATGCGGGGAAGATGATGAGTACCCCGGGATCGACACATCCATACTCGACTTGTCCTAATGATGATGCAGTAGATGCATATTGCACTGGGATGACTGATATGGTCAGGTTATCCGAGATTGTGCAGGTTTCATCAGCGTTCGAGATTCTCATGTACGACCTTCTAGTGTCGAGACCCGACATAGCAGCTGCAGTGGGAGCATTTGCAGTGGGAGTTGTTAGTCATATGGTGACTGACACTGGCATGGAGCATGGTGGAGCTACGCAGGTCATTACAAGATACCTGCAGGATGTGCGTGCATGCTCTAGTAGGGATACACATGTATGGTTATTGTTGGAGCGGATACAAATGCATGCATGCAGCTCGAGAGAGAGTGTGGGCATTGGTTGAGAGTCAGTCATATCTCTCATCTATTGTACATACACTAGTAGGCTACTAGGCTGTCACTTATCAGCACATTGGCTTTTAAGTGGGAGGTTGTTGGGGTAAAAGGCCATTGGCTAGCCGCCCAGTGTGAACGCCCACTAACACTAACATACACTACATAAGTGTATAGCCATTCTATTGTGGATGATGCAGAATAAGCTACATGAGGTAGCACCATATCCTGTGTCCCTCTTCCTCTCTCCCTCTCTCCTTGTGTGTGTGCTCCGTCGATCCCCACAAATTACGTGTCTAACAAAAGCTCGGGGTAACTTTGAGCTGGACACTTTTAAGAATGCTCAAAACCGGGAAGTACTATCCAGCTGCATCTTGGGTAATTCCAAAGGCCGAGAATGGTATGGATAGTAAGAGAGCCTCCTTTGTTTGGAAGATTATGAAGATGCCACAAGAGAGCCAATGTGTTAACATAGAGAATATCTTCTTTATGGAATCTCGTTCTTTCAGGTACTTTGGAGAACGGAAAGAAGAAGGGATCATTGATGAAGAGGAGGACCCGGTTGAGGACCTGGAGTTCGAGGATGTTGTACTAGATGAAGATGAGGAGGTTGCGCAGGCGCTAGGGGCCATCGTCTCGCACGAGAACCCCATCGATATTCTACACAACGAGGACTCCCCGTCGTAGCCTGTGTACTATGAAAAGTTCACCTCCGTTTGGGAGAGGCCTACCACTGTGGATGGTCGTGCTAGCTTTCTCAAAGGAATACCTGAAGGCAAGGACTTTGTCCCGTTGGGAGACAAGAGCCCTCAAAAAGATGCTTGCTTCATATCTTGACTTTCAGTTTGTAGTCTCAGAGCTAATGTAAAAAAACACTTATGCATTAGTTTGAATTATGCAGCTTCTAGTGTTGGTTCTTGTTTTGGGCTTTGCTCCCTTGTGAAGCAGCCTTGTAAAAAGTTGTGGGATCCCCAATACGAATAAAGGTTGTGCTTTTACACATATGTCTCTCGCTTTTCAAAGTTTTGTTTGTGAATATGTTGGGCGGGTCGCAATCAACGTTGTAAATGCTCTGCCTCTATTTTTTTTCGAATTGTTAAAACAATAGCTAACGCTCTATTTATCTTCGTTTAAAAAATATTAAAATCGAAGTATTCAAATTTTAAACCTTAGGTGCTCGAAACTAAGGTTTCATTTTTTTTGTACCTTAGTATAACCCTCGGGGGGGTCACTTAGTGTAATATGTCTATATCACGTGCGTTCAAGGGTTCTTTTCTAAATCCCTATGTAACCTATTTCCTAGTATCCCCTCTGTAAATTTTGGAAAATTTTATAAATCCCCTTCTGTAAGTATATTTATTTTCCTAGAGGAATTTTAAAAGTCCTTATGTAAGTCATACACTACTACTTTTGGAGTCCCTTTAGGTAGGATGAGATATTTAGAATGCAAGATCTCTACATCACCTGCATTATTTGAATCTACACACAAAAAATTGAGGTACTGACTGCAATAATCGGCAATGAATGGGTTTGTGTCTTGATGATGCCATAAGGCAAGAGAAACAAAGAATAAAGACATATGTGCAAAAATTAAGAGGAACAAATATCAAACAAGACAAATCATGTGTGCCATACACCAAGAGCAAAGAATTGTGCAAAGTCACTTGAAACACGTAAAGAGCTCAAGAAACAACCTTTATAAAAATACTACATGAAAGATTGGGAGCTTTTATAAATGCTTTATATCTTTCAATTTTTTACAAAACCATATGTATGGGCATTTCAGCTAGGAGAAGGGATGATAGATTAGCCAATTTTACAAAGCATTCAATGACGATATATAATGTTTATTTCTTGCCAAATACAAACATCTATAGCTTTCTTATGTGAAAGATTGGAAACTTGTTTAAACAATGTATATCTGAGACTTAGTAATTTCTTCCATGTCTTTATTGTTAGAGAAGGAGTAGAGAAGAAAAAACTAAAACACCATGCTTTCGGCCACATTCACGATTGGCCTTGCCACTTTTTCCATGTCTTGATTGTTGCAGAAGCAAAAGATGGAAATATCATTCTTCTTTATCACATTTATAGGAGACCTTTCCACTTTTTTTCTTCCATGAAAACCCTTACTAAGTCATATCAAACCATGGTATTAAAACCATTGAGGCTACATTCATACAACATCTTGTTGTACTCGATGCCAAAATAGCATTTTCAAACTTGGTTTATGGCATTTATATAAACAAAAGTACCCATGCGGTTGCAAATCATCCACTTCTGTGATTCAAGGTCCTACAAAAAAATAAGTTAAAAAATCCATCAAGACAAATCAAACTAAACTTAGCACATAGTAATAATCATAATAAATCTTTTATCATATTAGAAAGATTACAAAGAAGCCCCTACCGAGTGCATTTAATGCCCCTTTACAAAGTCATTGAATACATTCCAATCATTCTCATCTAAAGTATACTTATTGCTATTACACTCATAGGTGAGGTTTGCCAATGCAATCACGCTCTCAATATTTATCATGTCAAGGTCTGTAAGGTCATACGTGAAGCATCTTGAACCTTTTGCCTTTTGATACCACCCAAGCTGGACTTCTACTCCAAAAGGTCTATCTGAAAGGTTGAACCCTCTTTAATATTCCACATACCCCCCACCAACCTTTCTCCTCATTTTTTGAACTCGTCCAAGGTACCATATAGCTTGTGTTTTCTTTTTTTGCAAAGATCTTGGATTGCATTTCCTTTTGCTTTTCCTTGTTTTGTGTTCTTCATGAGAGAATACGGCACAATCGGAACCTATTCCAAATAGGTTCTAATTTGATGTAGCAAGAGGTATATCTTCCTTAGAGTAGTATACTCCTTGGTGAACACTTGTGAGTCTATCTTTAGAGAGTGTGGGATTTCCATTAAGTTGGCTTACCAATGTGGACTTGAAGAGAGTTTTACCATCAATGGTAACAACTGGGCTCACTGCTTCTTGTTCATCTAGGAGAGAATCCACCACATGTCTGATTTCACTTATGTAGGCATCGTTGTCATTATCATCTATTTCTAACACATGATCTGCTTGACATTGGTATTCTTCTTTAGAATCAGATTCTTGTGAATATGCATTTGCAAATCCATTTGACCAAGGTTCCATCCACCACTTCATATTCTCACCCTTTGAATTCCTATGCAAACTTTCACACCTTTCTTGAGCACTTTTTAGTCCCTTCTTCAATGCTTCGATGATTTTATCATCAGTTGACACACACTCATAGTCCCCTAGATTAGCTTCTCACATGTTCTCTTTGAGATTCAATTCTCTCTAGACATGTTCTTGCTTCTTATGTGCCCTTGTAAATAGAGGACTATCCTCTTTGCATTCAAAGTGTGCAAGCCTATTCATACTACCTGCACTATGTAGCATATGCATCAAGTCATAAGCACGTTCTTGTCCCACCATGCTTCCAATCTTGCTCGTCTATTTGCGCGTCAATCACCGCGTTTATTTGCGCGTTAGACCTGAGAAAATACGGGCCCGTTTAACATCCCGTCTATTAGCGCATCTATTTGCACGTGTATTTGCGCGTTTACACTGAGACTCAGACGCGCATTTAAACGCGGGGTTAGACGCGATCCAGAGAATACAGAAAGTGAGATTTTGGTGTACATCATTGCTTTCCAAACATTGCCCATGATTACCAAAGCACATAATTTTTTGCAAGCCCACATATACAAGAATTAAGGGAAATGAGGAGAATGAGACAATATGTAAAATAGTTTTGCCAATATCAATTGTGGGGCTACGGTTCAATCTCATCCTCAATGAGATCAACCCTTGCCAAACTATCTACTTCAAAATCCAAACAAGTGTTTAGATCTACAAATACATTCAACCCACTACTACTTGTGCCACTCATGTGCTCATCGAAATCAAGATCTCCAATGGTAGGCTCGTTCTCACGGGTAATGCCGGCCTCAATATCTATATCTCCTATCTCATGATCATCCTCCTCTCTTGTATCACGGTCATCATCACGTCCATGGGCATGATCATCCTCCATACGCTCCATATTAGTAAATGTACTATACATCACTTTGGAACGTGGCATAATAGGTATGACATGCCACCACCTATTATTATCCACCATTGGTTGATAGACAACCTAATTCAAACACAAATACAATCATGTTACTTTTCTTGCATCAAATATTTAAAAGCGAGTATTTTTATGTGTGTGCACAGTACCTGTTCACATTGTTGCGGTAGTATTAGTGTGTCCTTCCTACTTTGCCAAAACTTTGTGGAGTCAATAGTTACAAAGCCACTTGCATGGCGTTTGATTGTTGCATTAGGGCCTCTTTCCACCACGTCCTTAAACCACTTTACATCCAAAACATACACAAAGAAGCGTCGAAAGTCAAGCATAATGATATCTTGGATTATGCCACAATAAGACTCCATTGGCTCCCTCAAAGCTAGCAATGACGCCGCAATCTTGTGTGTTTCTCTTATCATCAATCCGTTGTGTTCGAAAATGCTTGCCCTCACACCATATAGCATTGAACATAGTGCACTACACCAAGAAAAAATCAATTAAATAAGCAATCTAAATTATAAAAACCTCCTAACTTATGCATAACATTCTATATACCGACCTTGCTCATGCATCCCCTAGCATACTCCCATTCTTCCATCGTGATATGCATCCCCTCGTCTTTCTCTGCTTTCTCCATTTCATCAAGTAGCCAATCCACATGAATATCTTTTGGAAGTGCTCTTAGACGCTGAGGGTATGGCACACGAGATCCGTGGTGTGTACGAAAGAGGGCCCTTTCTTCTTGTCTTCTTGCCTTTTGAATTCAAATTTGTGTTCAACATTCTTCTTGATACTTTCTTCTTGTAAGTCCCTTTCATTCTTCTCGTAAGTCAAATCTTATTTGTCAATCTTGCTCGTGATAGTAAGTCAAATCTTATTTGACACTCATGCTCTTGCTCGTGATAGTAAGTCAAATTTTATTTGTCGCTCTTGCTCGTGATAGTTCTACTTTTAGTTGTAAGAATTCAAATTTGTGTTGAAGAGCTCGTGATAGTTCTACTCTTAGTTGTAAGAATTCAAATTTGTGTTCAACATTCTTCTTGATACTTTCTTCTCGTAAGTCCCTTTCATTCTTTTCCTAAATCAAATCTTATTTGTCGCTCTTGTAAGAATTCGATCTCTCTCCCTCTACTCCCTCTACTCCCTCGCTTTCTCTCTCCCTCACTCTCTCTCTCTCTCCCATAACTTCCCCCCTCACTCTCTCTCTCGCTTTCTCTCTCCCTCCCCTCACTCTCTCTCTCCCTCCCCTCCCTCCTCTCCCCTCTCTCTCCTTCCGCTCCCTCCTCTCCCCTCCCTCCTCTCTCTCTCTCTCTCTCTCTCTCTCTCTCTCTCTCTCTCTCTCTCTCTCTCTCTCTCTCTCTCTCACCTTCCCCCCCTCACTCTCTCTCTCGCTTTCTCTCTCCCTTCCCTCACTCTCTCTCTCCCTCCCCTCCCTCCTCTCCCCTCTCTCTCCTTCCGCTCCCTCCTCTCCTCTCCCTCTCTCTCTCTCCCTCTCTCCCCCCTCCCTCCTCTCCCCTCTCTCTCCTTCTCCTTCCTCCTCTCCCCTCCCTCCTCCCCTTTCTCTCTCCCTCCCCTCCCCTCCCTCTTGTCCTGGCGGCCGCGGCCGCCAGGACACCCCCCCCCTCCATCCCCTCCCTCCCTCGACCCCCCCCGCCCCTCCCTCCCTCCATCCCTCCCCCTCCACATCCCCTCTCCTGTCCCTCCCGTCCTGGCGGCGGCGGCTGCCAGGACCCCCCCCATCCCCTCCCTCCCTCTACCCCCCCTTCCCTCATCCCCTTGCTCCCCTCCCTGGGGTCCTGGCGGCCGCGGCCGCCAGAACCCCCTCCCTCCCTCGACCCCGCCCCTCCCTCCCCTCCCCCCCCCTCCATCCCCTCCTTTCCCTCCCTGGGGTCCTGGCGGCCGCGGCCGCCAGAACCCCCCCCTCCCTCCCTCGACCCCACCCCCCACCCCTCCCTCCCCTCCCCCCCCTCCATCCCCTCTCTGGGGTCCTGGCGGCCGTGGCTGCCAGAACCCCCCCCCTCCACCCCCTCCATCCCCCCCGCCCCTCCCTCCCCTCCCCCCCCTCCATCCCCTCCTTGGGGTCCTGGCGACCGTGACTGCCAGAACCCCCCCTCCCTCCCTCGACCCCGCCCCCCTCCCCCCCCCTCCCCTCCCCCCCCCCTCCATCCCCTCCTTGGGGTCCTGGCGGCTGCGGCCGTGAGAACCCCCCCCCCTCCCTCCCTTGAACCCCCCTCCCTCCCCCCCTCCATCCCCTCCTTGGGGTCCTGGCGGCTGCGGCCGCTAGAACCCCCTCTCCCTCCCTCGACCCTGCCCCCGCCCCTCCCTCCCCTCCCCCCTCCCTCCCCCCTCCCTCCCCTCCTTGGCGTCCTGGCGGCCGTGGCCGCCAGAACCCCCCCTACCTCCCTCAACCCCGCCCCTGCCCCTCCCTCCCCTCCCCCCCTCCATCCCCTCCTTGGGGTCCTTGCGGCGGCGGCCGCCAGAACCCCCCCTCCCTCCCTCAACCCCGCCCCTGCCCCTCCCTCCCCTCCCCCCCTCCATCCCCTCCATGGGGTCCTGGCGGCCGCGGTAGCCAGAACCCCCCCCTCCCTCCCTTGACCCCGCTCCCCTCCCCCCCCTCCATCCCCTCCTTGGGGTCCGAGCGGCCGCAGCCACCAAAACCCCCCCCACCCCCTCCCTCCCTCGACCCTGCCCCTCCCTCCCCTCCCCCCCCCATCCATCCCCTCCTTGGGGTCCTGGCGGCCGTGGCCGCCAGAAACCCCCCCTCCCTCCCTCGACCCTGCCCCCTCCCTCGCCTCCCCCCCTCCATCCCCTCCTTGGGGTCCTGGCGGCCGCGGCCGCTAGAACCCCCCCTCCCTCCCTCGACCCTGCCCCCTCCCTCGCCTCCCCCCCCCTCTATCCCCTCCTTGGGGTCCTGGCCGTCGCGGCTGCTAGGACCCCCACCCCCCCTCCCTCCCTCAACCCTGCTCCCCTCCTCCCCCTCCCCTCCCCCCCCTCCATCCCCTCCTTGGGGTCCTGGCGGCCACGACTGCCAGAACCCCCCCCTCCCTCCCTCGACCCTGCCCCTCGCCCCTCCCTCCCCTCCCCCCCTCCATCCCCTCCTTCCCCTCCCTCCCTCGACCCCCTCCCTCCCTCGACCCCCCCCTCCCTCCCCTGCCTCTCATCCTGGGCCGCCAGGACCCCCCCCCCCTCCATCCCCTCCCTCCCTCAACCCCTCCCCCCGTCCATCCCCTCCTTCCCTCGACCCCCCCCCCCCCCCCCCCCCCCCCGAGCTCCTCCCTCCCTCCTTGGCTCCTCCCTCTCATCCCCCTCCACTTCCCTCTTCCTCCTGGAGGCCGCGGTCTCCAAGGCTTCTCTCCTTCTCTCTAAACTTTCTCTCTCTCTAGTTCCTCTCTCTCTTTCTTTCTTTCTCTCTCTTCAAATTTTAAAAAAAAAATCTAGATAAAGAATTAATCAAAACAATTTGCAAGTACCTGGAAAAAGTTTGTTTGGTCTTTCTTGCTTTCTTGCTCTTCCTTCCTTGCTTTCTTGCTCGTCCTTGCTTTCTTGCTTCAATGAATGAAATGAGGGGAGAATGAATGAAGAAGGAAGACTATATATAAGAAAACTTAGGTTTTCCTCCTCCTCTCCTATTGGCTTTCCATTCCTCCCCTCTCTCCTATTGGCTTTTCATTTCTCCCCTCTCCCATTGGATCCCATTACTCCCCCTCTCCCATTGGACCCCCATCCCTCATCCCAATCTTCCATTGGCCCTCCCCCCATCCATTTCTTCTTCCTCCCCCATTGCCACCACTCCCATCCCACATTTCCACCATGTCCCATACTCCTCCCATTTCCCAAAATCCCATATTTCCCCATCTCACCCTCCTCTTTTTCATCCCCTATTAACTCCCCTGACTCATTTCACTCCCTTATTATCCTACTCCCCTATTACCTCCCCCTCTCCCATTCCATTCTTCCCTCCCCACTCTCACTTCCACTTCCCATTACTCACTTGCCATTTGAAAACTATTAATTTATTATTATACTATTTTTTATACTTATTATCATACATCCCTATTACTTCCCTCTCCCATTCCACTCCTCCCTCCTCACTCCCACTTCCACTTCCCATTACTCACTTGCTATACACATTTGCAAACTATTAATATATTATTATATGATTTTTTATACTATTTGCAAACTTACATATGGACAAAATCACAGGTGTCAAAGCGATCCTATTATGGTCATACAACAACTGTGCTTTTATTCAAGGGTGTATTTATCCTCATCAACAAGCTTATTTCAGCTTTTATTTTGACACAATACTCAAGGTATGAAGTGCATAATTTGTGCACTAGGTGTTTACTTTGTTGTATCAAAATTGTTTGCCACACACACACACATATACACATACCGAGATTTTTCTAATATTATCGCATCTACATTTCTCCGATGGGCACAAAACTTTGTACACGCCTCAACCTAGGTCGTATTGACTTGCATACAAAGTGGTGCACCCATCCCATAAGTACTTGTTCAGATAATACACCTCTCAACGTATTTTATGATGATTGGGCATAACACTAGGAACAAAATGGTGTATATTGTGCGATCGACTATGCAAAGCATATCCAATGGACACAAGACTTTGCACGTTTCTCAACCTAGGCAGTATTGACTTATGTGCAAAGTGGCATCCCCACCCGATAAGTACTTGTTTGAAAAATACACCTAGGATCGTGTTTTTTGACGGTTGTATATGACACCAAGGCAAAAACGGTATTTAATACTCAATCTACCATGTAAAGCATATCCGATGGGCATAATACTTTGCACGTGCCTCAAAAGCGGTGGTATGGTATTCCATGCAAAGTGGAACGCCCATTCAGTAAGTACTTGGTATGATAATACACCTAAGAGCGTGTTCTTTGACGGATGTGCATAACACTAGGGGGAAAATGGTGTATAATGTGTGATCCCCCATGCAAAGCATAACCGATAGACACAATACTGTGTATGCACATCAACCTAGTTGAAATTGACTTTCTTGCAAAGT
This sequence comes from Dipteris shenzhenensis, assembly GCF_047967505.1. Classification (NCBI taxonomy): domain Eukaryota; kingdom Viridiplantae; phylum Streptophyta; class Polypodiopsida; order Gleicheniales; family Dipteridaceae; genus Dipteris; species Dipteris shenzhenensis. The sequence goes on along the minus strand of NC_141612.1, from coordinate 261,196 downwards.
GGCTCCCCCATCTCACAAGTACTTTTTAGAATATCACACCTAGGACCATGTTTTTTATTGATTGTTGTCCATGACACTAAGGCAAAAACGCTGTTTAATGCTTAATCAACAATGCAACGCATATCTGATCATCACAATACTTTGCACACATCTCAACCTAGGTATTATTGACTTACATGCAAAGTGGTGTGCCCATCCCATAAGTACTTAGTCGAATAACACATCTAGGACCGCGTTTTTTGACGGTTGTGCATGACACTAAGGCCAAAACAGTGTTTAATGCTTGTTCGACAATGCAAACCATATCCGATGGGCACAATACTTTGCATGAGTCTCAAAAATTGTGGTATTGCATTGCATGCAAAGTGGTACACCCATCTGATAAGCAGTTGGTCAGATAACACACCTAAAAGCGTGTTTTTTTATGGTTGTGCATGACATTGAGGCACAAACGGAGTTTAATACGTGATATACCATGCAAAGTACATCCGATGGGCACAATACTTTGCACCCACCTCAACCTAGGTGTTATTGAGTTGCATGAAAAGTGGCATGTCGGTTAGATAAGTACTTGATCGGATAACACACCTAGGACCGTGTTTTTTTACAAATGTGCTTGACACTAAGGCAAAAATGGTGTTTTATGCTTGATCAACAATGCAAAGCATATCCGATGGTCACAATACTTTGCACACACCTTCAACTAGGTGTAATTGACTTACATGCAAAGTGGCACACCCATCCCATAATTGCTTGATCGGATAGCATACCTAGCAGCGTGTTCTTTTACGGATGTGCATGACACTAGAGCAAAAATAGTATTTAATGCTCGATCACCCATGCAAAGGATATCCGATGGGCACAACACTTTTCCTACATCGTAACCTAGGTGGTATTGAAATGTTCTCAAAGAGGCACACCCATCCAGTAAGTACTTGGTCAGATAACACACCTAAGGGCATGTTTTTTTGCGGATGTGCATATCACTAGGGAAAAAACGGTGTATAATGCACGATCGACCATGCAAAGCATATCCGATAATGACAATACTTTGCACGCACCTCAATTTAGTTGAAATGGACTTACGTGTAAAGTGGAGCCCCCATCCAATAAGTACTTGTTTGATTAACACACTAGGACCGTGTTTTTTCATGGTTGTGCATGACACTAAGGCAAAAACGGTGTTTTATGCTTGATCGACAATGCAAAGCATATCCGATGGCAACAATACTTTGCACACACCTTAAACTAGGTGGAATTGACTTACATGCAAAGTGGCACTCCCATCCCATAAGTGCTTGATCGGATAACATACCTAGCAGCGTGTTTTTTTATGGATGTGCATGACACTAGAGAAAAAATAGTATTTAATGCTCAATCGACCATGCAAAGGATATCCGATGGGCACAACACTTTTTGTACACCTCAATCTAGGTGGTATTGAAATGTTCTCAAAGAGGCACACCCATCTGATAAGTACTTGGTTAGATAACACACCTAAGGGTGTGTTTTTTTGCGAATGTGCATCACTAGGGAAAAAACGGTGTATAATGCATGATCGACCATGCAAAGCATATCCGATGGTGACAATACTTTGCACTCACCTCAAAGTAGTTGAAACAAACTTGCGTGAAAAGTGGAGCCCCCATCCGATAAGTACTTGTTTGAATAACACACCTACGGCCATGTTTTTATATGGTTGTGCATGACACTAAGGCAAAAATGGTGTTTTATGCTTGATCGACAATGCAAAGCATATCCGATGGGCACAATACTTTGCACACACCTTCAACTAGGTGGAATAGACTTACATGCAAAGTGGCATTCCCATCGCATAAGTACTTGATCGGATAACACACCTAGTAGCGTGTTTTTTTATGGATGTGCATGACACTAAGGCAAAAATGGTATTTAATGCTCGATGGACCATGCAAAGCATATCCGATGGGCACAATACTTTTCCTACACCTTAACCTAGGTGGTATTGAAATGTTCTCAAAGAGGCACACCCATCCGATAAGTACTTGGTCAGATAACATACCTAAGGGCATGTTTTTTTGCGGATGTGCATATCACTAAGGGTGTACATGATGTACGGGCCTTCAATGGGTTAGCCTCATTCTACCGGTCCTTCATAGATATGTACAGTGAGATTATAGCGCCCCTCACTAATCTCACCCGCAAGGATACACCGTGGAAGTGGGGTCCCAAGCATGAAAGTGCTTTTCAGAAATTGAAGGAAGCCATGAGCAGCCAGCCCGTCCTAGCTCTTCCAAACTTTGAGAGGCCCTTTGAGGTACAGACAGATGCTTCTGATTTTGCTATAGGAGGAGTACTCCTTCAAGATGGGCACCCCATAGCTTTCGAGAGTCGGAAGTTGATTGATAGAGAAACCCGTTACCCCACTCATGACAAGGAAATGACAGCCATTGCTTGAGAGCTTGGAAGCATTATCTACTGGGCAGTAAATTCACTGTTTTCATAGATAATGTCACAACATCCTACTTTGTGACTCAGCCCAAGCTATCACCCAAACAGGCTAGGTGGCAAGATTTTCTAGCGAATTTCGACTTTGACTGCCTGCAAACCTAAACCCTAAACCCTAAACCCTAAACCCTAAACCCTAAACCCTAAACCCTAAACCGGTAAAGAGAATGTAGTAGCGGATGCCCTCTCCCGAGTTCCCTACCTAGCTGCAGTTCAGATTCTGCAGGGATCTACAGTTTTGGAGGAGATCAAAGCAGGGTATGGAGAGGATGAGTTTGCCAAAAAGCTACTCAGGACTGATGCAAAGAGGCCACACATAGAGGTACGTGATGGGATCATTTACTTCAAGCAGCGGAGAGTATATATTCCATGCATAGGAGGCTTGAGAAAGAGGATGATCCAGGAGCATCACGAGCCACAGTGGGCAGGCCATCTGGGACAGCAAAAGACTCTTGAGTTACTCTCAAGAAATTTCTGGTGGCCACTGATGGAGAGAGATACGGATGCATATGTAAGGACATGCCACATTTGTGGGCAAGAAAAAGCCGAAAGGATGAAGCCAGCAGGGCTTCTTCAACCACTCGACATTCCAACAAAGCCATGGGAGAGTGCCTCCATGGACTTCATCACATGTCTACCGAACAACGGAGGACATACGGGCATATTTGTAGTGGTGTGTAGACTCACCAAGCTGGCCCATTTCATTCCATACATGGGTACACTGGATGCCCCAGCAGCAGCAAAGCTCTTCTTCAAGTTCGTGGTTAAACACCATGGTCTACCAAGGGAAATAGTGTCTAACAGAGACAGACGGTTTACTGGCAGTTTCTAGAGTACACTGTTTGCCATGTGCGGGACAAAGCTTGCATTTAGCAGCTCGTATCACCCTCAGTCTGACGGACAAACTGAGAGGACCAATCAATTTGTGGAGGACTTTCTCAGACACTATGTTCAGGGAGACCAGATTGATTGGTACATGCATCTGGATGCAGCAGAATTCTGCTACAACAGCTGGCAGCATTCCTCTACAGGATTTTCCCCCTTCGAATTAGCTTATGGGTATCAGCCTTTGGCTCCAAGGGAAGCAGCTGTACTATCTACTGCAGGAGGAGTAGCTCTAGTAGGAGGAGCCTTCCACGAGGAGTGGATAACCAGGCTTAAAACTGCCCGGGAGTAGCTGGGTAAAACTCAAGACAGGATCAAAAAATTGCAGACCGGAAGAGGAGGCATGTAGAGTACGAGGTTGGCGAGAAAGTCTACCTCAAACTGAACCCTGAGCAGTTCAGCATGCCAAAGGAGCTCACGGATCATCTTGCACGCAGGTACGACGGGCCATACGAGATCCTTGAGAGGGTAGGCAAGTTGGCTTACCGTCTACGACTTCCTCCCCATCTACATATTCATCCCACCTTTCACGTCTCTATGTTGAAGGGTGCTCAAGAAGACGATGATCCAGAACGTGAGTAGAGGAATAGAGGTCCGGCTCTAGTGATGGATCGAGGAGAGGGTGAAGACCTCGAGAGCATCATGGCACACCGTGATAGACCGGATCAGTTCGGGCCCAACAGGTTGTACCATTGTCACTGGAAGGGGCAGCCTTCAAGTGAAGACTCGTGGAGGACGGAACCTTCTCTATGGCGGTTGGTGGACATCGTGCGCGGCTACAATGAATCACACCCCTTTCCAAAGAGCAAGAGAAAGAGGGGGGGAATGTAACGGGTGGCCCGTTGACAAGGGACTGAACCTCAGTCCGCCCCTCTTTCATCAACATCCCTTGGACTCGACATCGGCAACAAGGAGGACATCCTTACCCTCTTTTGGGTCAAGGGGAAGACCACCCTTGACATCCTTGGACCTAACCAAGGGGAGCAGCCCATGGTAAGGTGGAACTCCCAACCTTGGCCTTGAAGGGACTCAATTCAAACGGGAGGATTTGAATTGATTGGCCCCTCAAGGTAACTGTTGGAGAGAGAAGGTACCAAGGAGGGATGAGGCCTTAATGAAGGCGGCTGGACGTTGGAACCAAGGAGAGGACTCCCTCCAAAATTCAAAACACTCACACGCAGGATTCAGTCCAAGGGTGAGAGACCAGAACTGAAGAGCATGCAAGAGCTGTGAGCTCCTGTTGTAATCCTGAGAGAGAGAGTGTGAGATCTTCTTCTTCTATCAATGTAATCTTCCCTGTGGCGTTTTGACCACAGGGACCCTTCCTTTTGAATACCAAAATATTCGTCTCCCTGAGTGTTTGGCGTTATGAAAGTGAAGGTAGAAAGGATGCATTTCTCGTATCCCCCTCCCCTTCGTTGAGTGTTGCAGGTGCAGGGCGTATTCGAGATCCACCTTCGAGCCAGGGCTTCCCCTTGGCTTGGAGAAGAAGCCCACGAAAGGCTTGGAGGTTTCGAGCGTCGACGGAATCCCTCGACGGAGAACGATGGAGAGGTTGGGAAGAAGCATCACGACCGATTACAGGCTTCATTGTCGACATCCTCGCTCCTGTAGATACCCACCGATCTAGAGAAGAAGGGCGACGCCATAGTTTAGGTGTTCGACGTGTGCATGGCGACGGGCAGCGCGCCATAGCTCGGAGGTCCAAGTATTCTATATAACCGTAGCGTGGGAAAAGAGTTTCAAGCAAGGCCATGGCCCCGGTTGCTAGCCAGGCCGTGAAGTATTTCGAGCACTAGCCTATAGGTCGCGGGTTCGATTCCGGGCAGGGGAGACAGGTCGCGAGCCGATGAGGGGGCCGACCCCCTTTTGTCAATCAACCGGATACATGATATAAGCTAGAGGCTTGACTTGGTTACACCTACTGTGACTAGGTCCTGTGGTTGGCTCAACGATAAGTGCTTCGACTATTAGCTCCAAGGTTCCGGGTTTGAATCCCTATGCGCGAGGTGCGCGACCATTTTGGCATGACTGTGTGCGGGTTCACAAAGTATAGGAAAGGAGGTGCGCTTGGTTACATCAACCAAGTGGTTGGCTCAGTGGTTGGCGTGATGAGCCCATAGGCAGTGGGTCGTGTGTTCGATTCCGCCTCTCGACTGTGCAGACTAGAAGGACGCGTGCGTGGAGCCAAGGTCATGCTATAAGCAAGTGGGGATCTTTTGTAACTAATAGCAAAGACCAGCCCACTTGGCTAGCCCAACGAAAAGTTCTGCGCATGGTTACCTCCAAGTCCTGAGTTCGAATCGGGCGGGTGGCCTCTCTTTTTGGTGGGACGGCTAACTTTGGCGGCTCGGCTATTTCATTGTGGCGGTTTTGCTAACTTAGCCCCAGCTAAGTTTAGCTAGTCATAACTAGCCAGTTAAGGAGTTTTGGAGAGCTGATTTCACAGGTGTCTTCCCGCACTCGTACCGAGTTTCTGGAGCAAGCCTCAGGCGTTGCTTTTGCTGCACGGAGGTTCAGCAAGTGTTTTGGGAAGGAGAGACTCTTCGGGACCGTAGATTCCAGGAGGAGATCTATGCTCTTCTTTTGAGCATTTAAAGGAGCCAGGCAGCTTTGTGAAGGTGAAGGACATTCAGTCCAGTAGAGGTTCCAGTCAGCAAGTCAGTGGCAACTCCAAGAGATCAAGTGGGTACTTTGGGATCCCGATAGGGGACCAAACCGGGGAGCAAAGGAAAAGAGAAAAAAGTGAAAAAGTTTAAGGGAAAACTTTGCCCTCGTGACACCCCCCCCCCCCCAATGATTGAGTCATAGACCTCTTCTTGGCACCTTGATCCTCATATTATTCATGATCTCTCTACATCTTTTCAAACCAATTTGATCCACCTTGTTCAGCGGTGGCGCCAATTTGATCCAGCTTTTTACAACCACAATAAGTTTCGTGATAATTGTCGCTATGATGGCTTTTTGTTTAGTCTCTGCAGTGCTTCACAGAATTGGTTTCTGCTACACGAAATAGAAAAAAATGGCAGCTGCTTCAAGGTGGGTAATAGATGTGCTTGCAACAAGAACGTTACAGAGGAGGAGCAAAATCCTTTGCCTTCAATAAAAGCAGGCGAAAACAAGAAGGTTGTTGAGCGATTGCGGAGATAGAGAATAGGATCGAAGCATTGAGGATCAATTCGACATTTGGGACGCCGGTGTTGAATCTCGATCTCCTCGTGGAGCTCTGCAATTATGCGATCTCGCACAGAATGTAGCAACCTCTCCACGGTGGCCGTGATTAGCACGTTCTCAACGTCCAGCATAACTTGGGATGTGGGCGATGAGCCGTTGTCCTCGCTCGTGGAGTCTTTGTTTCCCTCGTTCTCGCCTCACTAACTTAGAATAACGACCTTCTCTGCGGCAATTGCACCCAATACCAACCACCAAAACTAATCACTGCATTGCAAAGTGCCGAAATCGCCAAGAAACCTTCCGCGCATGATTTTTACTAGCCCTTTCTTGTGTCTCTTCATCGTATAAATCATGCAGTATCTGAAAAAAATGATCAAGCAGCAAAGCATCGTATTCTATAAGCTTGTCATCTTCGGACACTTTGCCAGGCGCAAGTTTTCTCATTTGTTCATCCATGGAGGTCACTCTTGGCAGTGATGGACATTTCCCACCATTGTCAACCCTGTGTCCATTGCCCATCCATGCCAGCGGCCCAACACCTCTATACTGCACACTTTCGATGTGAAGAAGAAATAGCTACGGATGATAGAGACGCAGCTCTTCGATCAATTTGATGGTAAACACTTCCTTCAATAAACCGGAGAAACGCAGCCGATGATCTCGATGGAGCCGGGTGAAGCCACACAGAAAATCTCTTGATTGCAAAGCTCGGTCTCTCTCTTGCGACTCCTCGTATGCACAACCGTCCAAATCCGTTGACGCTAAATTCTCAGCTCTGCTTGCAGATCGATATGCACATCGAGATACACATGCACGCTGACAATGCTTCCTCAAATTCCCAGAACGTGATCAAGGAAGGCGGCGGGCCTCGCCCGCCGCGACGACGTGTGTGGCTTGTATCGATACGGAAGGTCTCGAGCCCGTGTGCCTTAGACGGTGAGCGGAGCTGTCGGTGTACGAGCTATGCCCCCGTCGGTGCGAGCAAGGCGCGTTGTGCCCCCGACGGGGCGGTGCTCGGACCTGCCAGACGTAGGAGCCGCTGGCAGACGGCAGCGGCCTCCGTTTCTCCACCCGGTCCGACCCCTGGATGTTACATGCCAGACGACGAGGATGGTGCCAGAATCGTCACGTCCTTGCCGGCCCGTGTTACAAGCAAGCAAGGGCGTGTCCGCGGGAGGTGAGCCGATCGACGGTCGGCCCATCCTGCTGGTGTCCGGCCCTTCTGCATTATGGTGAGTAGCCATGCGATCGCATAACGTGGATGACGCGAGTGCCTCATGCCCGACCTGGCGGCGAACCCGTTTCGATGGCCCCGCGACGGTCGTTTGGCCGGCTCAGGCCGCCCGCATCCGCGTCGTGAAGTGCGTGGAATGAATCGGAAGCACACGGCTCCGGTGATTCGGGCCGCTCGTGTGACCGAGGATAGCTACATGGTTGATCCTGCCGGTAGTCATATGCTTGTCTCAAAGATTAAGCCATGCATGTGTAAGTATAAACTCTTTTGTACTGTGAAACTGCGAATGGCTCATTAAATCAGGTATAGTTTCTTTGATGGTACCTGCTACTTGGATAACCGTAGTAATTCTAGAGCTAATACGTGCACCAAATTCTGACTTCTGGAAGCGACGCATTTATTCGATAAAAGGCCGATGCGGGCTTGCCCGGTTATGCGGTGAATCATGATAACTTCCCGAATCGCACAGCCTTGGCGCCGGCAATGCTTCAATCAAATTTCTGCCCTATCAACTTTTGATGGTAGGATAGAGGCCTACCATGGTGGGGACGGGTGACGGAGAATTAGGGTTCGATTCCGGAGAGGGAGCCTGAGAAACGGCTACCACATCCAAGGAAGGCAGCAGGCACGCAAATTACCCAATCTCGACACGGGGAGGTAGTGACAATAAATAACAATACTGGGCTTTTTCAAGTCTGGTAATTGGAATGAGTACAATCTAAATCCCTTAACGAGGATCCATTGGAGGGCAAGTCTGGTGCCAGCAGCTGCGGTAATTCCAGCTCCAATAGCATATGTTTAAGTTGTTGCAGTTAAAAAGCTCGTAGTTGGATCTCGGGGCGGGGCGGGGTGAGCGGTCCGCCTCTTTTGGTGTGCACTGGTCGCTCCACCGTTTCTGTCGGGGACGCACTCCTCACCTTAATTGGCTGGGACGCGGATTCGGCGATGTTACTTTGAAAAAATTAGAGTGCTCAAAGCAAGCCTATGCTCTGAATACATTAGCATGGAATAACGCGACAGGACTCTGGTCCTATTGTGTTGGTCTTCGAGACCGGAGTAATGATTATGGTTGGGGGCATTCGTATTTCATTGTCAGAGGTGAAATTCTTGGATTTATGAAAGAGGAACTACTGCGAAAGCATTTGCCAAGGATGTTTTCATTAATCAAGAACGAAAGTTGGGGGCTCGAGGATGATCAGATACCATCCTAGTCTCAACCATAAACGATGCCGACTAGGGATTGGCGGATGTTACTTTGATGACTCCGCCAGCACCTTATGAGAAATCAAAGTTTTTGGGTTCTGAGGGGAGTATGGTCGTGTTAACCCAATCCGCACCTCGGGTTAATAGGACCGTCCGCTCGCCTTTTCACACTAACACCCTAACGCGCGGATGCGCTTGTAATATAACCTTTTTGTGAAAACCGCGCTAAGCGTTGGATATTTTGTAAATGCGGGCCGAGCCTACAACATATGTACAGCCGACTGTACTCATCAAAGCTAGTAGCTTAGGGATTTGGAAGAAGACGGCCGCCGGACATCTCATGGGCGGCTGGGCACTCTAACTTATGGCAACACGTTGAAAGGAGGCCAGATCTTTGGGCACGCACAAGGCCTAATGGCAATTTGCTACTACCAAAAGCACCTTGGGTGTTGAGCAAGACAGAACAACAACAGGTAAAAAGATCCATTTATGGATTTCACACTCCAACAAGATGCATGCATTCTTTGAAGGGGGCATTTACAAAAGATGATGAGCTATGTGGCCTCAAGTCTCATGATTGGCACAAATTCTTGCAATTTGTGCTACCCATAGCAATAAAAGATTGTCTCACCGAGGAGTTACGAGCCACCATCTACAAAATTAGCTCCTTGGTGCAGTGGATCTCTACGAAAGAAGTACGGAGAGATACACTAGAGGCAGCTCGCCTAAACGCCATTGAGGCAGTTTGCATGGTTGAGAAATTAATGCCAACAAGAAAATACAACTTTCGTGAATTTCTTAGAAGGCCCTCCAAATGAGCTCCAAATTCTCCTAATGTGCACCATACAATTTGGTCATAGAATTATGACCAAATGGGATGAACAAGATAAAGAAAGAAAGAACTACATTATTGAAGCAATCAAAAGTGAGTATAGGCCAGCTGATCCAAGGGAAACAGTAAGCAACTATTGGATCAAAGAGGTTTGCAAGCCGTGCATGTCCCATCGTAGGTCAGAGGCGAGGGATGATTTCCGAGATGGTTGACCCAAGCCAACTTGGCTTGATGCAGAGGAGTGGGAGATCATAGCACACGAGCCCAGGGATACGCCAAACAAATTCAGGCAGCAGAGAGAGGCCGTAGCCACACGACTGGAGAGTGTGGGTTCATCGCATCTTGGGAGCAGTGGATACGAGTCGATGCGCCCAGTCTTTGTAAGCATTTTCATAATTGTTGTTTGTGATTTTTTCATACACATGAGACTTAATTTAAGTGATTTGTACATATAGAAGCGCTATGTGGGTCGTGAGCGAACGGCTGAGGAGGAAAGATATGCATACAAACATGGGACGCTGGATTTGTTTGAAGAAATTGCAACGAGTGAGACAGTTGATTGGTCCAAGTTCACATATTGCCCTGGCAAGTATTCTAAACTTAGTGCATTTTTAGTTCTAGCATTATAACAAGTACAACACTTTCTAATTTTTCTTTGCATTTTCGTGTTTGCTTGTTTGTGTAGGTTATATGTCACTTTTTGGGTTTTGAGTAGCGCATATTTATTGCTTTTTATGATGTATCATGGACATTTAGGCCAATTTTTGGATTTCAAGAACATTTTTTAGATCCTTATGATGTAATCACTTGAGCTAATTTTCTTTAGCATTTCATGATGTATTTTCAACATTGATTTCAATTTTTGGATTTAGAGAAGATTTGTTTAGCTCTCATTATGATGTAATCAATTCTATCCTGCACATATTTATCGACCTCTCGTTGGTCTTTTTATCGTTATGGTTATGGTTCTTCGTTATGGTTATGGTTATTGGCCTATTGTTGGTCTTTTTAACATTATGGTTATTGGTCTCATGTTGTTATTTTTAACGTTATCGTTATTGGCCTCTTTTTGGTCTTCTTAATTTTATCTTAATGTACAATAAAGAGTACAACTGATATGGTACTCAAGGAAGTATATACATTTGGTTTCTATTTGGAGCCATTCCGTCTAAAAACATTTACTGCTCAAAACGACGGTATATGCGTTGGTATTTGCACTGGAATGCTCCTTTGAATGTACCTCGGTATGTGCGTTGGTATACTAGTTGGTATGTGCATTGGTATGTGCGTGGGTATGTGCGTCGGTATGTATCTATTCCGACGTTATGAGACCGCCGTTTTTTCTGAGGCGCATACCAATGATGGGGCTATTTTAAGCCCAGTCTTACGACATCGGTATAGGCCTTGGTGTTTGGCCATCTTCTTATAGTGGTGGCCAGCTCTTTTTCAAACTATGATTGTTCGTGCTTGATGCCCAATCTGTGCCTATGCTCTGATGCAATTTTTGTGCTATTTAGATTTGTTTTGAGCTGTCATGCAATGTGTTGTGTGTGCGGTTCTGTAAAGAACCGTTTCTCACCGTTCAAGGCATGCATACACATCAACTTTAAGGTATACTTGAACTATACCTCTCATGGATCAGTGTGGGTGTGCGTGTGTAGCTCGTACGAAGCGTTGGAAGGTCACCCGCTCTAGGTGCTCTAGCTCTCTCACACAAAAAATACAAATGAACTCTAAAAAAGGTCTAAGTGCTTATACCTCCGATGTGCCCGACTAATCCCTAGCGTTTTATTGCACCGTTGTGCTCGGTAGACCTCATACTAATCCCAGGGTCAAACCATGCCTCGATTCGAGCTTCCTGCTCGTTTTCCCCAATTTGCGTCATGGCGGATAAGTGAATTTTTGAAGTTGCTCCGAATTGTACCTATATATATATATATATATATATTATATATGACAAATGTGCTTAGGCTCAAGTATGAAAATGAGCTCTAAAAACTCCATAGAGAGGCGTCTCTTCCATGGTTGATCCTCATAGACAATATCCAATGTGGAAACGTGTCGAACATTGAAGGAACTGGTATGTCCATACCTAGACTTGCCCTCCTCATTGCCAAGCATTAAAATTCCACCTCTAGTGAATCAAGTCAGCTTGGCTTTGGAAACATAAGGTGGACAAGGCTTGTGCCATTGTCATATCAATAAGGGGCCACTATGTCGAAAATTAAGGTCTATTAATTAGTTGTAATAAGGTTTTTTTCATTTTTTGCTAGGTCCTTACAAAAAATAACTCCATATTAACACGCGGCGATCCATCATGCATGCTATGCTTGAAATTAGCAATAAAGCCACACGGATGCCACTCGTCGTGCTCGCCCTTGCCTTTGCATGCACGCACGCGTGAGCATATGATTTCTCCTCCACTTTGTACGCATCGTCGTCCTCGCCTACCACTCGTCGTGCTCGTCCTCTATGCCGCCGTCCATTGCATGCAAACCTGCGGGAGCTCCGTGCGCCTCTTTCCCTTGCAAAACCCTGTAAATTCCGCCAAGTAAGATGTCCTCTACTATTTCCACTTGTTAATCTTCATCTTTCCGTCCCGCATGGCGCCGGCCTTTGCATGCAATCTTGCGTTATCTCGCGGCTCGTCTTTCTCTTGCAAGACACTTGAAATTCCGGCAGGTAAGTTATCTTCCACTATTTCCACTTTTGAATCGTCATCTTTGCGTCCCGCATGCCCTGGACGTTGTTGTGTCGTTTGCCTCGCGACCCTTGTCCTCGTCCTCCTCGTGCAAAATCTGTAGGTGCTGGATTGCTTCTGCACATGGCCTTCGATCCGCAAACGTCGTCCCCGCTCATCATACAAAGGTTTGTTCTGTTTCCCCTTTTTTGTTTTTTACTGTTGTCCTTATTGAATCACTGAGCGTCGCCCAACATGGCAACTCACCATGGTTGGTCTTACCTTCACATGCTTCCGCATGGTTCACCACATGGAGGTAAGCTCGTTCCCTGTTATAAAAAACCTGCTCGCAGTCTTCTTTATGTCTGTGTTGCTCTGCCTGGTTCTGCCTGCATGCCTCCTAGAAGGAAGCCCTTGAAAGACAAGACCAACTGTGCTTCGGTTTGTCTCCCGGACTCTCCCGATCTCGTCTGCCACTCTGAGTCTGCTCCTTTGGATTCCTCTCCTTCCACTTTGCCACTCTAGAAGCTTGGGGCAACGCCATTGCAAAGCGGAGCAAGACTCCACGTGTGTTGACACCTCCTGGCACCCAGGCTCTGGTACCCAACCTTAAATCCGTCAAGAGAAACGCGAGATCATCTGGTGATTTCTTTTTTCGCATTTCTAGAAAGATTGTCCTTCATCTTTTGTTTTTGCAGATCAAGAAGAAAATATAGGTCTGTCTTTTATTCGAATCTGTCCTCTTTTTCTGATTTCTGCAGAAAATAAGAAATTGAATAAGAGTGCATATTTTATACTTCTTTGCAGAACGCTGCATGCTGCCTGTTTCTGTGCGCTCTCTCATTTGTTCCGAGAATATTATTGGCATAAAAAATCTGAATTCTGTCTTTTTTTTTTTTCCCCTTGCGGGTTCTTCGGATGTAGGGCGCTCTGTCTCAGCCCCTTCGGTGAAGAGCACCCCTTCTGTCAGCAAGTGTCTATCTTTTCCAAAAGAGAAGAGAAAAAGGATGTTCGAGGTTTCTGTGACCGTAGACGTGGGCAATGGCGATGTGGACCTTGCTATCTGGGAGCCATTGGAGGAGTTTGTACGTCTGGAGTGTGTGAAGGGTTTGTTCTCCTTGGAGAAGGGGGGGACGGTCCATCATTTGCACTTCCAGATGGTTGTCATGCTGATGTCTACGTCTTTGATTGCTATAGGGAAAACAATTAAGAAGTTTCTTGCATGGGATGTCTGCAAGCCGATGGGTGGCATCGTAATGTGTCGCACTTTGCGACAAATGAAAATGCACACCTTTGAAGGTATGGTGGGCTACTGTATGAAAGCTCTGCATAAAACTCATTTCCTCTTTTTCTCTCATAATGTAACTGCAGAAGAAATGACAAGAGGTAGGCAGCTTTACACTCTTTATGGTCAATCCGACCTAAAGAACAAGGTCTGTCTCTCACCGAGTAACCTTTTCGAGAGAGCGTATGTTTATATGGAGAATTACTGTTGGGGTAAAAGGCCAATGGCTAGCCGCCCAGTGTGAACGCCCACTAACACTAACATACACTACATAAGTGTATAGCCATTCTATTGTGGATGATGCAGAATAAGCTACATGAGGTAGCACCATATCCTATGTCCCTCTTCCTCTCTCCCTCTCTTCTTGTGTGTGTGCTCCTTCTATCCGCACAACTGGTATCAGAGCTTGGATTCGAGCTTGGCTATGGCGAGCTTCGCAGCTTTGCGAGCATGTGTGTGAGAGAGGTGAGCAGATCAGAGCTTGGAGTGCTGCGTTTTGAGCTCATTGTGGAGCTCAAGGTACTTGTTTTTTGCTGCATAGTGATTGCCCCTTGTGTGCTCCCTTTGTGGTGGAGCAGTGTGGGCATCTTGGTAGTAGATCTGCAGCAAAACAGGCAGAAATCTTCCCAATCGTCAAAAATTTTTGACTGCACATCATACACCCCCCAAATCGGCCGCTCTGAACAAAAGCAGGTACTTTGTACCTGGGTCTGCGTAAAAAACGGCGAATTCGGACGTTTTGGCTATCAAAACATTGTTTTAAAATTTCTTGCTGCAAGAAGCCTGTTTTGCAGATCTGCAAGGTATTTGCAGGGTGGTTTAAGGCATAGGGTTTTGTGTAGCATGCTCCATTGATGTATGTGATTGTGGTTGAGTACCATTCTCGTGCCACAGGTCACACATGCATTTCACAAGTTGCAGGTATATCCACAGGTACAGGTCTTGGTTTGGCCATTAGATCTACGGGTTTTGCAGATGTGGTGAGCGTGGTTTGCTCAATTGTTGGCCGTGCATGTATTGCATATGAGACAGGTGTACTTCGGTGTATGAGACTGTCTTGCTTCCCTCCATGGTGTTTGGAGAATGTTTAGTCATTTCGACTTGATGTATGACATTTGCACATGATTTGCCCACGCTTCGAGCATGTTTCAGAGCTTCCACAGGTGGTGTTTTGTAGGTGGTGTTCAGCCAGCTTTGGGCTGAATTTAGAGCTATTTTTTGTGCAATTTTGTGAGCTTGCTGCGCTCCAAGTTGTGCACACATATTGCTCAATAGTTTTCAGCTCATACAGGTATCACTTGGCAGCCCATAGAGCCCACATACAGGTGCAAAACATTACTACAGGTGCTACAGGTGCTCAGGTGCGCATGTTGTGAGCAGGTTTATGCGAGTACAGTGTGTACTTGCAGGTGGCATTGTGACAGTGATTGTAGGTGTTTGACTCGGTGGTTTGCCTTGAGGTCTTTTGTTGCAGTCACAGGTGTTGAGCATATTTCGCTCACGTGGGAGAGTATTATGCTGTGAGCTCATATGGTTTTGAGCTAGTTGCCGTGAGAGAGCACTGGATACACAGGTGTGACAGTGACAGGCATTGTGGCATGTGTATGGGCTGATTTTGCAGCCATTGTGGATGCTATTGTGATGCACGGTTTGTGCATAGTTTGATGCTCTATTATGGTGCCATGTGGATACACTAGTAGCGTGTTTTCCGGACAGGGATTCCGTGTGACATGATGGGCTGATTTCAGCGTGTATTGAGCATCATTTGCGCCCTACGATTGCTCTCGGGTAAGAGTGTTTTGGCATCTCGAGCATTCGTTGCTCTTGACAAGACTTGCATACTCTTTTGACATACTTGTTGTCATCTTTTGTTGTGCGGTTTTGCACTTATGGTTATGTATGCAAGTTGAGGCTATCTTGCCGGATTTGTTGCCTGGTTTATGCGCATTGTGACATGCATTAGAGAGGTGCTTGAGCTTTGCTTTGGCTCATGTTTACAGATGGTCTTGATGTATGATCTGTGCGGATATGAGACATGTGGTCTCCGTACTTGTGCATAGCTATTTGACAGGTTACAGGTTCATGTATGGCTCACTCGGCTGGTTGACATTTGCAGGAGGTGAGCGAACAGTGTGTGCTTTGCATACAGAAGACTGTCAGGGCTATTTGTTAGCCGATTTTTTGCAGGTTTGAGGGCTGTTTTGTGGGATGAAAATTCAGCCATCTTTCCCTCCTTGCAGGTGCCTATGTTCGGCTCAGTTGTGGGCTGATTTGTAGCACATTTGTGGGCTGATTTTGCAGCTATTTGAGGGCTGAAACTTCAGTTATTTTTCCCCCTTTGCAGGTGGTCATTTATGCACGGTTTGAGTGCTGAATTTGGTTGGTGATGTGATTCATCGATATCGCATATCATTTGGACACGGATTTGTGTTCTTGTATCCACTCTCGCAGGAGTGAGATTGTTTGTATGCTCGTAGTGGCTACGGGTTATACATAGTCACAAGTTACAGGTTCTACAGGTTTACAGGTACAGGTTACGCAGTTGTCAGATTTTGCAACACTACTTGTGGGATGTGTTTTGAGCATTGTGTTTGTTCACTACTTGCGCATATGGTTATGCGCTTTATGCTCGGTTGAGAGCTGTTATCCCCGTGTTGAGTCGTTGCGATTTTCTGCTTGGCTTAGCAAAGGTCGGACAGTGCCTTTCTGTTATCTTTGCTAGAGCTATACTTGAGATATAGTTTGCATATGCGAGCATCAGGTTGATGCGGTATTATGCTTGATTAGCATAGTGGTTGAGTGGTCTCCCACTTTGACGCATATACAGTTTTGACATCCAGCTAGCAGATATGTGTGATGATTGAGTCTACGATGATGACTCGTGAGAGACGGCGGTCTTGTTCTTGTCGACAGTTCAGATGTTGGCATTGTGGTCACACAGGACACATTAGACGACGTTGCTTCAGACGTATGAGGCAACAACGACGATGTATGCATGATGCATGTGTGGTATTGACACAGACTAGAGAGGTGGCAGAGTATGCTAGTGACGGTGATGTCACGTTTGCCTCTAGTGTTCCTCTTGTTTACATGTCTGGTACAGGTGGCACTTCTTCGCGTTGGTTGCTAGATGATTGTGCAGAGTTCCACATATCCTCGTGTTGTGAGTGGTTTAGCACTTTCTCTAGTGCGAGACTTGGCCATGTTCATCTTGCTGATGGTTCAGCGTATGACATAGAGGGTGCAGGAGATGTATGCTTGTCTTTACCCAGTGGTGCATCTTATGTGCTGTGCCATGTGCGATATGTTCCTGGGATTGCGCAGAGTTTGATCTCAATGATACAGCTAGCAGACAGTGGATGTCGTGTACTGCTTGGAGAGCAGTCATTTCGCATGCAATTGGGTTGCCTAGTCATTGTGCGAGGCGCTAGGTCCTACATTGTTTACCCATTGCAGGTTACGACACTGACGTGTGGGCGACACGGACGGGACTATCTCCTGAGGGAAGGCGACACGCCACCCACCTTCTACGCCACGCGTTGAACCCGTTTTCTGCATGTGTAGGTACACCACCGACCGATAAGATAAGACGTTGCCAACTTGCCAACCAGCAAGGGGCGTTTTCTGCGCCACACGTTGAACCCGTTTTCTGCGTGGGTAGGTACACCAAGGTGACCCTCAGGAGTCGGGACTCGGACTATCTCCTGAGGGAAGGCGACACGCCACCCACCTTTTGCGCCACGCGTTGAACCAGCAAGGGGCGTTTTTTGCATGGGTAGGTACACCGAGGGCGGTTGAAGTCAGTGCCAATTTGATAAACCACCTTTCCAACTAGAAGATTAAGTTTCAAGGCCACCCTTCTTTTGCAAAGGAACCCCCCCCCCCCCCAATGATTGAGTCATAGACCTCTTCTTGGCACCTCGATCCTCATATTATTCATGATCTCTCTACATCTTTTCAAACCAATTTGATCCACCTTGTTCAGCGGTGGCGCCAATTTGATCCAGCTTTTTACAACCACAATAAGTTTCGCGATAATTGTCGCTACGATGGCTTTTTGTTTAGTCTCTGCAGTGCTTCACAGTATCGGTTTCTGCTACACGAAATAGAAAAAAATGGCAGCTGCTTCAAGGTGGGTAATAGATGTGCTTGCAACAAGAACGTTACAGAGGAGGAGCAAAATCCTTTGCCTTCAATAAAAGCAGGCGAAAACAAGAAGGTTGCTGAGCGATTGCGGAGATAGAGAATAGGATCGAAGCATTGAGGATCAATTCGACATTTGGGACGCCGGTAGTGAATCTCGATCTCCTCGTGGAGCTCCGCGATTATGCGATCTCGCACAGAATGTAACAACCTCTCCACGGTGGCCGTGATTAGCACGTTCTCAACGTCCAGCATAACTTGGGATGTGGGCGACGAGCCGTTGTCCTCGCTCGTGGAGTATTTGTTTCCCTCGTTC
>NC_141612.1:227957-237957 GCF_047967505.1 Dipteris shenzhenensis | reverse complement strand
TTGAAGTTGCTCCGAATTGTACCTATATATATATATATATATATATATATATTATATATGACAAATGTGCTTAGGCTCAAGTATGAAAATGAGCTCTAAAAACTCCATAGAGAGGCGTCTCTTCCATGGTTGATCCTCATAGACAATATCCAATGTGGAAACGTGTCGAACATTGAAGGAACTGGTATGTCCATACCTAGACTTGCCCTCCTCATTGCCAAGCATTAAAATTCCACCTCTAGTGAATCAAGTCAGCTTGGCTTTGGAAACATAAGGTGGACAAGGCTTGTGCCATTGTCATATCAATAAGGGGCCACTATGTCGAAAATTAAGGTCTATTAATTAGTTGTAATAAGGTTTTTTTCATTTTTTGCTAGGTCCTTACAAAAAATAACTCCATATTAACACGCGGCGATCCATCATGCATGCTATGCTTGAAATTAGCAATAAAGCCACACGGATGCCACTCGTCGTTCTCGCCCTTGCCTTTGCATGCACGCACGCGTGAGCATATGATTTCTCCTCCACTTTGTACGCATCGTCGTCCTCGCCTACCACTCGTCGTGCTCGTCCTCTATGCCGCCGTCCATTGCATGCAAACCTGCGGGAGCTCCGTGCGCCTCTTTCCCTTGCAAAACCCTGTAAATTCCGCCAAGTAAGATGTCCTCTACTATTTCCACTTGTTAATCTTCATCTTTCCGTCCCGCATGGCGCCGGCCTTTGCATGCAATCTTGCGTTATCTCGCGGCTCGTCTTTCTCTTGCAAGACACTTGAAATTCCGGCAGGTAAGTTATCTTCCACTATTTCCACTTTTGAATCGTCATCTTTGCATCCCGCATGCCCTGGACGTTGTTGTGTCGTTTGCCTCGCGACCCTTGTCCTCGTCCTCCTCGTGCAAAATCTGTAGGTGCTGGATTGCTTCTGCACATGGCCTTTGATCCGCAAACGTCGTCCCCGCTCGTCATACAAAGGTTTGTTTTGTTTCCCCTTTTTTGTTTTTTACTGTTGTCCTTATTGAATCACTGAGCGTCGCCCAACATGGCAACTCACCATGGTTGGTCTTACCTTCACATGCTTCCGCATGGTTCACCACATGGAGGTAAGCTCGTTCCCTGTTATAAAAAACCTGCTCGCAGTCTTCTTTATGTCTGTGTTGCTCTGCCTGGTTCTGCCTGCATGCCTCCTAGAAGGAAGCCCTTGAAAGACAAGACCAACCGTGCTTCGGTTTGTCTCCCGGACTCTCCCGATCTCGTCTGCCACTCTGATTCTGCTCCTTTGGATTCCTCTCCTTCCACTTTGCCACTCTAGAAGCTTGCATGCAACGCCATTGCAAAGCGGAGCAAGACTCCACGTGTGTTGACACCTCCTGGCACCCAGGCTCTGGTACCCAACCTTAAATCCGTCAAGAGAAACGCGAGATCATCTGGTGATTTCTTTTTTCGCATTTCTAGAAAGATTGTCCTTCATCTTTTGTTTTCGCAGATCAAGAAGAAAATATAGGTCTGTCTTTTATTCGAATCTGTCCTCTTTTTTTGATTTCTGCAGAAAATAAGAAATTGAATAAGAGTGCATATTTTATACTTTTTTGCAGAACGCTGCATGCTGCCTGTTTCTGTGCGCTCTCTCATTTGTTCCGAGAATATTATTGGCATAAAAAATCTGAATTCTGTCTTTTTTTTTTTTCCCCTTGCGGGTTCTTCGGATGCAGGGCGCTCTGTCTCGGCCCCTTCGGTGAAGAGCACCCCTTCTGTCAGCAAGTGTCTATCTTTTCCAAAAGAGAAGAGACAAAGGATGTTCGAGGTTTCTGTGACCGTAGACGTGGGCAATGGCGATGTGGACCTTGCTTTCTGGGAGCCATTGGAGGAGTTTGTCCGTCTGGAGTGTGTGAAGGGTTTGTTCTCCTTGGAGAAGGGGGGGACGGTCCATCATTTGCACTTCCAGATGGTTGTCATGCTGATGTCTACGTCTTTGATTGCTATAGGGAAAACAATTAAGAAGTTTCTTGCATGGGATGTCTGCAAGCCGATGGGTGGCATCGTAATGTGTCGCGCTTTGCGACAAATGAAAATGCACACCTTTGAAGGTATGGTGGGCTACTGTATGAAAGATCTGCATAAAACTCATTTCCTCTTTTTCTCTCATAATGTAACTGCAGAAGAAATGACAAGAGGTAGGCAGCTTTACACTCTTTATGGTCAAGCCGACCTAAAGAACAAGGTCTGTCTCTCACCGAGTAACCTTTTCGAGAGAGCGTATGTTTATATGGAGAATTACTGTTGGGGTAAAAGGCCAATGGCTAGCCGCCCAATGTGAACGCCCACTAACACTAACATACACTACATAAGTGTATAGCCATTCTATTGTGGATGATGCAGAATAAGCTACATGAGGTAGCACCATATCCTATGTCCCTCTTCCTCTCTCCCTCTCTTCTTGTGTGTGTGCTCCTTCTATCCCCACAACTAGTATCAGAGCTTGGATTCGAGCTTGGCTATGGCGAGCTTCGCAGCTTTGCGAGCATGTGTGTGAGAGAGGTGAGCAGATCAGAGCTTGGAGTGCTGCGTTTTGAGCTCATTGTGGAGCTCAAGGTACTTGTTTTTTGCTGCATAGTGATTGCCCCTTGTGTGCTCCCTTTGTGGTGGAGCAGTGTGGGCATCTTGGTAGTAGATCTACAGCAAAACAGGCAGAAATCTTCCCAATCGTCAAAAATTTTTGACTGCACATCATACACCCCCCAAATCGGCCGCTCTGAACAAAAGCAGGTACTTTGTACCTGGGTTTGCGTAAAAAACGGCGAATTCGGACGTTTTGGCTATCAAAACATTGTTTTAAAATTTCTTGCTGCAAGAAGCCTGTTTTGCAGATCTGCAAGGTATTTGCAGGTGGTTTAAGGCATAGGGTTTTGTGTAGCATGCTCCATTGATGTATGTGATTGTGGTTGAGTACCATTCTCGTGCCACAGGTCACACATGCATTTCACAAGTTGCAGGTATATCCACAGGTACAGGTCTTGGTTTGGCCATTAGATCTACGGGTTTTGCAGATGTGGTGAGCGTGGTTTGCTCAATTGTTGGCCGTGCATGTATTGCATATGAGACAGGTGTACTTCGGTGTATGAGACTGTCTTGCTTCCCTCCATGGTGTTTGGAGAATGTTTAGTCATTTCGACTTGATGTATGACATTTGCACATGATTTGCCCACGCTTCGAGCATGTTTCAGAGCTTCCACAGGTGGTGTTTTGCAGGTGGTGTTCAGCCAGCTTTGGGCTGAATTTAGAGCTATTTTTTGTGCAATTTTGTGAGCTTGCTGCGCTCCAAGTTGTGCACACATATTGCTCAATAGTTGGGGCAATAGTTTTCAGCTCATACAGGTATTACTTGGCAGCCCATAGAGCCCACATACAGGTGCAAAACATTACTACAGGTGCTACAGGTGCTTAGGTGCGTATGTTGTGAGCAGGTTTATGCGAGTACAGTGTGTACCTGCAGGTGGCATTGTGACAGTGATTGCAGGTGTTTGACTCGGTGGTTTGCCTTGAGGTCTTTTGTTGCAGTCACAGGTGTTGAGCATATTTCGCTCACGTGGGAGAGTATTATGCTGTGAGCTCATATGGTTTTGAGCTAGTTGCCGTGAGAGAGCACTGGATACACAGGTGTGACAGTGACAGGCATTGTGGAATGTGTATGGGCTGATTTTGCAGCCATTGTGGATGCTATTGTGATGCACGGTTTGTGCATAGTTTGATGCTCTATTATGGTGCCATGTGGATACACTAGTAGCGTGTTTTCCGGACAGGGATTCCATGTGACATGATGGGCTGATTTCAGCGTGTATTGAGCATCATTTGCGCCCTACGATTGCTCTCGGGTAAGAGTGTTTTGGCATCTCGAGCATTCGTTGCTCTTGACAAGACTTGCATACTCTTTTGACATACTTGTTGTCATCTTTTGTTGTGCGGTTTTGCACTTATGGTTATGTATGCAAGTTGAGGCTATCTTGCCGGATTTGTTGCCAGGTTTATGCGCATTGTGACATGCGTTAGAGAGGTGCTTGAGCTTTGCTTTGGATCATGTTTAGAGATGAACTTGATGTATGATCTGTGCGGATACGAGACATGTGGTCTCCGTACTTGTGCATAGCTATTTGACAGGTTACAGGTTCATGTATGGCTCACTCGGCTGGTTGACATTTGCAGAAGGTGAGCGAACAGTGTGTGCTTTGCATACAGAAGACTGTCAGGGCTATTTGTTAGCCGAATTTTTGCAGGTTTGAGGGCTGTTTTGTGGGCTGAAAATTCAGCCATCTTTCCCTCCTTGCAGGTGTTTATGTTCGGCTCAGTTGTGGGCTGATTTGTGGCACATTTGTGGGCTGATTTTGCAGCTATTTTAGGGCTGAAACTTCAGTTATTTTTCCCCCTTTGCAGGTGGTCATTTATGCACGGTTTGAGTGCTGAATTTGGTTGGTGATGTGATTCATCGATATCGCATATCATTTGGACACGGATTTGTGTTCTTGTATCCACTCTCGCAGGAGTGAGATTGTTTGTATGCTCGTAGTGGCTACGGGTTATACATAGTAACAAGTTACAGGTTCTGCAGGTTTACAGGTACAGGTTACGCAGGTGTCAGATTTTGCAACACTACTTGTGGGATGTGTTTTGAGCATTGTGTTTGTTCACTACTTGTGCATATGGTTATGCGCTTTACGCTCGCTTGAGAGCTGTTATCCCCGTGTTGAGTCGTTGCGATTTTCTGCTTGGCTTAGCAGAGGTCGGACACTGCCTTTCTGTTATCTTTGATAGAGCTATACTTGAGATACAGTTTGCATATGCGAGCATCAGGTTGATGCGGTATTATGCTTGATTAGCGTAGTGGTTGAGTGGTCTCCCACTTTGACGCATATACAGTTTTGACATCCAGCTAGCAGATATGTGTGATGGTTCTGAGTCTACGATGATGACTCGTGAGAGACGGCGGTCTTGTTCTTGTCGACAGTTCAGATGTTGGCATTGTGGTCACACAGGACACATTAGACGACGTTGCTTCAGACGTATGTGGCAACAACGACGATGTATGCATGATGCATGTGTGGTATTGACACAGACTATTGACACAGACTGGAGAGGTGGCAGAGTATGCTAGTGACGGTGATGTCACGTTTGCCTCTAGTGTTCCTCTTGTTTACATGTCTGGTACAGGTGGCACTTCTTCGCGTTGGTTGCTAGATGATTGTGCAGAGTTCCACATATCCTCGTGTCGTGAGTGGTTTAGCACTTTCTCTAGTGCGAGACTTGGCCATGTTCATCTTGCTGATGGTTCAGCGTATGACATAGAGGGTGCAGGAGATGTATGCTTGTCATTACCCAGTGGTGCATCTTATGTGATGTGGCATGTGCGATATGTTCCTGGGATTGCGCAGAGTTTGATCTCAATGAGACAGCTAGCAGACAGTGGATGTCGTGTACTGCTTGGAGAGCAGTCATTTCGCATGCAATTGGGTCGCCTAGTCATTGTGCGAGGAGCTAGGTCCTACATTGTTTACGCATTGCAGGTTTCTGAGATACGAGACGGTATAGTCTCAGTTACGACACTGACGTGTGATGAGCGAAAGACGAGACGTGTCTCATTCGCAGGTGAGCTTCAGTGTGCTCAGGAGCCAGAAATGGATGCATTGTTCTTTGATGCATCCGATTCTCTTGAGGATAGAGCTATGCATGATATGTCTGCAGTTGAGTTAGCGATTGCAGAGGTAGAGCGGCTTTGCTCTATTGAGTCACAGCAGGGCGAGCCACCGGGTATGATGGCGGAGATGACTGATTTGGATGCTGCGGATGCAGCAATTATGCAGTCATTTCTTGATATGCTTATGCCAGATGCTGACATGGTTACGCCAGGACACTGGGATCCAGTCTCTATGGATGCGGGGAAGATGATGAGTACCCCGGGATCGACACATCCATACTCGACTTGTCCTAATGATGATGCAGTAGATGCATATTGCACTGGTTAGACTGATATGGTCAGGTTATCCGAGATTGTGCAGGTTTCATCAGCGTTCGGGATTCTCATGTACGACCTTCTAGTGTCGAGACCCGACATAGCAGCTGCAGTGGGAGCATTTGAAGTGGGAGTTGTTAGTCATATGGTGACTGACACTGGCATGGAGCATGGTGGAGCTACGCAGGTCATTACAAGATACCTGCAGGATGTGCGTGCATGCTCTAGCAGGGATACACATGTATGGTTATTGCTGGAGCGGATACAGATGCATGCATGCAGCTCGAGAGAGAGCGTGGGCATTGGTTGAGAGTCAGTCATATCTCTCATCCATTGTACATACACTAATTTGTTCGAGGACGTTGTACCGGATGAAGATGAGGAGGCTGCGCAGGCGCTAGGGGCCATCGGCTCGCACGAGAACCCCATCGATATTCTACACAACGAGGACTCCCCGCCGCAGCCTGTGTACTATGAAAAGTTCACCTCCGTTTGGGAGAGGCCTACCACTGTGGATGGTTGTGCCAGCTTTCTCAAAGGAATACCTGAAGGCGAGGACTTTGTCCCGTTGGGGGACAAGAGCCCTCAAAAAGATGCTTGCTTCATATCTTGACTTTCAGTTTGTAGTCTCAGAGCTAATGTAAAAAAACACTTATGCATTAGTTTGAATTATGCAGTTTCTAGTGTTGGTTCTTGTTTTGGGCTTTGCTCCCTTGTGAAGCAGCCTTGTAAAAAGTTATGGGATCCCCAATATGAATAAAGGTTGTGCTTTTACACATATGTCTCTCGCTTTTCAAAGTTTTGTTTGTGAATATGTCGGGCGGGTCGCAATCAACGTTGTAAACGCTCTGCCTCTATTTTTTTCGAATTGTTAAAACAATAGCTAACGCTCTACTTATCTTCGTTTAAAAAATATTAAAATCGAAGTATTCAGATTTTAAACCTTAGGTGCTCTAAACTAAGGTTTCATTTTTGTTGTACCTTAGTATAACCTAAGGTATTAATTAATGAGCGGGGCATTAGTTAATGTATCTATCAAAAAGTTGTGAATATGTACCTATCAAAAAGTTGTGAATATGTACCTATCAAATATTGTTCATCACATGCCATGAGGTGAGTGTTCAAGAACAATGTCATAAAGGGGGACGTACCCTCGAGCTCCGAAACGAGGATTTGTAGAGGCAATTCCTCTCATTTGCCTCAAAAAGTTAAGACCACACATAGAGGGACAAAGCAAAAAGTCCTTATAAATCAGAATATTATTGTGGTTGCATGGCCATTTTGCTCACAATGAGGCTGACTTGGCTTCCAGGATTTCTCGTTCACAAGAAATCTACGATTCAAGGGTTTAGGGTCTAGGGTCTAAAAACTGGGATACTGCAAGACAACTACGACCAAGTGCGGCAACGCAAGTGGAGAAAAAAAATGCAAAAAGCCGATTTTCGGGGGCAAGCTTCATGCTAGCAAAGTGATGCACCGGTAAAAAGAGTCGAGCAGGGCTACTTTTGAGATTTCTCGTTCACAAGATCGCATTGTGACGCGAGTGAAGAGGATACGTCTCGAAAGTAGAAGGGAGCCAAGAGATTTCTCATTCACAGGATCGCACTGAGGCGCAAGTGAAGAGGATACGTCTCAAGACAAAGAGGTGGCTAACCTTCCTACCTCAACGGGAAGTGATGAGTAGGCAGAAAAAGGTGCTAAAACATATTACATTCATGGCTCTAGCAAAGCTCAAACTCCAAGCAGTCACAAAAGGACCTTCCAGAATTCCGTTGTCAATATCACAGTTTAATGCTGCTCATAATTTATCCAATCACACGACAAAGTTTAATGCTGCTCATAATTTATCCAATCACACGACAATACCACTTTCAAATATCAAACTGAAAGGGAATTTGAACAACAGCTGCTGATGGGTCGCAATATCCAAGTGCAGAGCTTCACACACTAAGTCGATGCTCATGGTGTTTATTATGGTGAGCAGAGCTCAGCACCTCAGCAACCGACGGGGCAGCGGCAGTCGGACCGAGACCCCAGATTGTTGCAGCATCTGGCGAAATTGCTGAGCCTCTCGCTGATCTGGTTGGCGGGGCAGTCGTTGCCGGAAGCGGCTCCTCCGACGTCCATGCAGCAGGCAACGGTGGCGGCGACGTTGCCACCGCACTTGCAAGCCTCTGTGGCAGTGCACAGAGCGATGATGGTGACGATAGCAAAAATGATCTTCATCGTGGCGATAGGATACCTAGACAAAGAAGAAAGGATATCTACCCAGATACTTATAAGTTATAAGACGTTGCCAACTTGCCTGTGGCAATGCACAGAGCGATGATGGTGCATGATGGTAGTTGAAGTCATTAGTGTGAAGGTGCGGTCCAGCCGCCAGCGCCAGTGGCCCAACCCAAGGTGACCCTCAGGAGTCGGGACTCGGACGGGACTATCTCCTGAGGGAAGGCGACACGCCACCTACCTTCTGCGCCACGCGTTGAACCCGTTTTCTGCACGTCTAGGTACACCACCGACCGATAAGATAAGACGTTGCCAACTTGCCAACCAGCAAGGGGCGTTTTCTGCGCCACGCGTTGAACCCGTTTTCTGCGTGGGTAGGAGTCGGGACTCGGACAGGACTATCTCCTGAGGGAAGGCGACACGCCACCCACCTTCTGCGCCACGCGTTGAACCAGCAAGTGGCGTTTTCTGCATGGGTAGGTACACCAAGGGCCATTGCCAATTTGATAAACTACCTTTCCAACTAGAAGATTAAGTTTCAAGGCCACCCTTCTTTTGCAAAGGAACCCCCCCCCCCACCCCCCAATGATTGAGTCATAGACCTCTTCTTGGCACCTCGATCCTCATATTATTCATGATCTCTCTACATCTTTTCAAACCAATTTGATCCACCTTGTTCAGCGGTGGCGCCAATTTGATCCAGCTTTTTACAACCACAATAAGTTTCGCGATAATTGTCGCTACGATGGCTTTTTGTTTAGTCTCTGCGGTGCTTCACAGTATCGGTTTCTGCTACACGAAATAGAAAAAAATGGCAGCTGCTTCAAGGTGGGTAATAGATGTGCTTGCAACAAGAACGTTACAGAGGAGGACCAAAATCCTTTGCCTTCAATAAAAGCAGGCGAAAACAAGAAGGTTGTTGAGCGATTGCGAAGATAGAGAATAGGATCGAAGCATTGAGGATCAATTCGACATTTGGGATGCCGGTAGTGAATCTCGATCTCCTCGTGGAGCTCCGCGATTATGCGATCTCGCACAGAATGTAACAACCTCTCCACGGTGGTCGTGATTAGCACGTTCTCAACGTCCAGCATAACTTGGGATGTGGGCGACGAGCCGTTGTCCTCGCTCGTGGAGTCTTTGTTTCCCTCGTTCTCGCCTCACTAACTTAGAATAACGACCTTCTCTGCGGCAATTGCACCCAATACCAACCACTAGAACTAATCACTGCATTGCAAAGTGCCGAAATCGCCAAGAAACCTTCCGCGCATGATTTTTACTAACCCTTTCTTGTGTCGAGCTTCATCGTATAAATCATGCAGTATCTGAAAAAAATGATCCAGCAGCAAAGCATCGTATTCTATAAGCTTGTCATCTTCGGACACTTTGCCAGGCGCAAGTTTTCTCATTTGTTCGTCCATGGATGTCACTCTTGGCAGCGATGGACATTTCCCACCATTGTCGACCCTATGTCCATTGCCCGTCCATGCCAGCGGCCCAACACCTCTATACTGCACACTTCCGATGTGAAGAAGAAATAGCTACGGATGATAGAGACGCAGCTCTTCGATCAATTTGATGGTAAACACTTCCTTCAATAAACCGGAGAAACGCAGCCGATGATCTCGATGGAGCCGGGTGAAGCCACACAGAAAATCTCTTGATTGCAAAGCTCGGTCTCTCTCTTGCGACTCCTCGTATGCACAACCGTCCAAATCCGTTGACGCTAAATTTTCAGCTCTGCTTGCAGATCGATATGCACATCGTGATACACAT
>NC_141612.1:170457-225457 GCF_047967505.1 Dipteris shenzhenensis | reverse complement strand
ATAGCAATAAAAGATTGTCTCACCGAGGAGTTACGAGCCACCATCTACAAAATTAGCTCCTTGGTGCACTGGATCTCTGCGAAAGAAGTACGGAGAGATACACTAGAGGCAGCTCGCCTAAACGCCATTGAGGCAGTTTGCATGGTTGAGAAATTAATGCCAACAAAAAAATACAACTTTCGTGAATTTCTTAGAAGGCCCTCCAAATGAACTCAAAATTCTCCTAATGTGCACCATACAATTTGGTCATAGAATTATGACCAAATGGGATGAACAAGATAAAGAAAGAAAGAACTACATTATTGAAGCAATCAAAAGTGAGTAAAGGCTAGCTGATCCAAGGGAAACAGTAAGCAACTATTGGATCAAAGAGGTTTGCAAGCAGTGCATGTCCCATCGTAGGTCAGAGGCGAGGGATGCTTTCCGAGATGGTAGACCCAAGCCAACTTGGCTTGATGCAGAGGAGTGGGAGATCATAGCACACGAGCCCAGGGATACGCCAAACAAATTCAAGCAGCAGAGAGAGGCCGTAGCCACACGACTGGAGAGTGTGGGTTCATCGCATCTTGGGAGTGGTGGATACGAGTCGATGCGCCCAGTCTTTGTAAGTATTTTCATAATTGCTGTTTGTGATTTTTTCATACACATGAGAGTTAATTTAAGTGATTTGTACATATAGGAGCGCTATGTGGGTCGTGACCCAACGGCTGAGGAGGAAAGATATGCATACAAACATGGGACGCTGGATTTGTTAGAAGAAATTGCAACGAGTGAGACAATTGATTGGTCCAAGTTCACATATTGACCTGGCAAGTATTCTAAACTTAGTGCATTTTTATTTCTAGCATCATAACAAGTACAACACTTTCTAATTTTTCTTTGCATTTTCGTGTTTGCTTGTTTGTGCAGGTTATATGTCACTTTTTGGGTTTTGAGTAGCGCATATTTATTGCTTTTTATGATGTATCATGGACATTCACTACTACACACGCATCCTATTGCGACGTTTACGTACCGACGTTTAGCGCCCGCTTAGCGCTAATCGTCGTTATAAAAATCGGATTTTGTAAATCGTCGCTATATAGCGACTTTTTCCAAAAGTCGCTATATAGCGACCTTCTTAAAAGTCGCTATATAGCGACTTTTAAAAGTCGCTATATAGCGACACTGAGACAAAATATTATAGCGACGTTTTTATAGAGAGGTTTTTTTTTTTTTAGGCCTTAAAATTTAGTTTTTTCCAATGACAAAATTTTTTAAATTTTCATACATGTTTGAGCTCATAGAGAATAAAAAAATGAGAGCATGTACATCAAGCCTTTGAAGCTCATATATTCATGTCCAAGTTTGAGATGAGAAAAATCAAATAAGAGCATTTACATCAACTGTTTCATCTTGAGCCAAGTCTAAGGCGCCAAGCAAGTCTATCTCCAACTCTATACCGAGTTGATCTCCTATATCATCATCGTACTCTAGTATCGTACGTTCACCTAAAAGTATTTGATCATCTTCTTCAATAAAGCTTAAGTGTGGTGATTGATCTTGATGATTGTTGTCTTCCTCGTCAATATCGTGATCTCCATCCTCCTCCCGTGCGATGTCATTATGCGCATCTTCCTCTTGCCTCATATGGTGATCTACATCTTCTTCGCTAGATTCATCAATTGGATCCGGCATTGGTAGTGGCATCTCCATATCCACATCTCGATCTTCAAAAATCTGCTTACTTCGTGGTGCAACTTGGATCACGTACCACCATCTTGGATCAGAACGATCCGGATGAAAAACCACCTATATTGAAGATGAAAAATCACGTGCCAAATGTCATCAATTATATATATATCAATGGACTTTAAAAACGAAAGCTTCGACTAATTAAATCATTAGTATGCACCTGCTCACAGTGCTCGGGAAGAACAAAAGTATCACTTTCATCGGTCCAATGTTTGGTGGAGTCTATTGCAAAGAGACCGCTACTATCTTTTCTCATTGTCGCATGGGGACCGTTGTAAGTAGTTCTTTAAACCATTTTACATCAAGAATGAAAATAGTAAATCGTCTGAAATCAATTTCATAGATCATGTCGCGTATGGTTCCACAATAATCCAACTGTGAGGAGAGAAGATTGGTATCCAAAGCACTTGCTCGGCTATCTTGTGTGAAGTTAGCCATGACTCCACAATCATACGTGACTCTCTTTGAATCGATGCGTTCCACGCAAAAATGTCGTCCATATGACCATAATGCACTGTACTTTTTGTACTGTAAAAGAGCATCATTAAAACAATGAAGATGCACCTATTTTATAGCATATATTGCCACAAATAATTACTTAATTACATCAAGAGATAAGAAACTTACATGCACCATACATCCAGATGATAACTCCCGCTCGCGCTCGTTTATTGTCTCTCCATCACGTTCGGCTTTACGTACAGCCAGTTGTAGCCAATCAAGTGACATGTGAGTAGGGAGAAGAGCCAGATCTCGTGGATATGGTTGTGATCGCCTGTACATTACTCTGAATCTCGTCCTTGCATTTATTCTTTCTGCTTTGGCCACTTCATATCTCTCAATCCACTTCTGCATCTCAGGGCTATTGAGGATACAAAACTTATTGAATTTCTCCATTTGCTCTTCGCTCATCTTTCTTTCAATCCCTTTTCCTTGGGGGACCTCGCCAATGATGCGATCATCATCCTTGTTGTGCCAAGCTTGCGGCATATCAGGATCCGTGGATGCAAGAAACTCTGTGATATATACTAATGACTCTTGCACAAGCCATCCCTCTGCCATGCTTGCTTCCGGTCTTGCTCTTTGTCTTACAAACCCCTTTAAAGTTTTCATAAACCGCTCGAGAAAAAACATCCATCGATTATGAACGGTACCTGCTATAGCCACCTCATCAACTATGTGCACAAGCAAGTGGACTTGAGTTGTCATAATGCTTGAGGGAAAGTGCTTCTCAAGCAAGCATACGGCTTCGATGGATTCCACCCTAGCCTTCTCGATGCTCGATATAGAGATCTCTTTTTGAGATATCCACCTATTTCACATGTCCATGCATATGTAAGATATTTGAGATATCTACCTATTTCACATGTCCATGAAGAAAATACATAATGCGAATTGATAGTAAGCATACCTCACAATACCACAGATCTTGAATATAGCATTTCTAACATCTTCTTGTAAGCACCCTTTTATTGTAATTGGAAGGATGAACTATCAAAGCAACAATGAAATCATGTCAACAATATAACATAATAATAATTACGCTAACGCATCACTATTATCGGTACACTAATTCTTCTTAGAATACCTGTAAGACCTTGTGCCAATCATGGGACTTGAGGCCACTAAGCTTATTGTCCTTTGAAAATGCTCCTTTCAAGCAACGCATGTACCCTGTCGGTGTTTGAAAAGAGGCAATGTCTGCCTTGATCGCTGCCTCCTCCCTCGTAGAGAGGATCCACGTTGCTTTCGAGAGGACAACTTTTCCTGAAGCATGGACTTGGGGCCACAAACGAGACATCCTATTCATAGCACGCAAGTCTTCTCGCACTCCTCTCGAGTCCTTGGAACCAACCAAGTGTGCCCAAATGGTAGCCCCCACATTCTTGAAGATATGCATGGGATCCAAGAGATGATTGATTTGTAACTGACCCCAATAAGGAAGCTCGTGAAAGATCGATAGCCTCTTCATACCAGGAGGAGGTTCCTCTCCATTCTCCCTCCAAGCTTGAATCCAATCACTTGCTTTCAAATATGATGGTGGTGGATCAAGCTGACCTCCACGTGCGAGATGGTCGAGCGAAAGGTATCGAGCATGACCTTCATAAACATTTTTCCTCATATGTTTGGAGTAGCGTGCAAGCGATTTCAGAGCGGGTCCACAAACAGGACAAGCATGGTACCCACTTGTAACAAGTCCTGCACGCGTGCATGAATATGTTAGTACAAGACATGCGTGCAAAAGAGAGTAAAAAAAGCATAATCCCTCATTGTACATGTAAAGACATAACCACGTACACCTGCGCACTCTCCATATCCTGGGTAGTCATGCATGGTCCACATCAAGATATCCCTGACCAAAATATCATTGGTATGCCTAGGAGCTCTGGAAATATCGAAGACCTGCACTCCTCTCCATAATATCTGTAACTCCTCTATCAAAGGTGCCATGTACACGTCCATGTTTTTTGCCTTGTACTTTCTTGGCACAAGTAGTGCAAGCATGAGGTGTCCCTTTTTTATTGTTAGCCATGGTGGGATATTGTAATTCACCACGACTATGGGCCATGTCGACCAAGATGTCGAGCGTAACCCGAAAGGATTCACGCCGTCCATGGCTAGCCCAAGATGTAAGTTGCGTAACTCCTTTGCTAGCCGCGCATGGCTTTGTCGGGACTCCCGACGAGTTTGTAGCGCAGATGAGCGATGAGGAGGCATCGAGATTCTTCTCTCTGCTCTCTTAGAGGACCTCCGCAATTCCTTCCCCTACACCGACGGGTGGACGTACTGCCCAGCCATCCCCTCGCGCCCCTTCGACCGCGGGATCATCACCTGCGCATGCCTCCCGCAAGGGAAGGAAGAGTAAGACGGGCGGCTCATGTTGTGCTGACTCAGGAGATGTAGACGAGTCAGCACACTCACGCTCCTTTAGGTCTCCACTTGGTCCGGAGACACAGTATCAGTCAGGTCCCTTTCCCTCTCCTACTCCCACTGCTACTCCTCGATCCGGAAGCGGTCGCGCAGCTTCCACTCCTTCAGACTCTGCTACCGTCAGTCCCCGTTACTCATCAGGGGATCTCTCCTATCAAATCACATCTGCCGGAGAGATAATAGAAGACAAAAAGGGCAAAGTAGTGATGGCCGCCATGAGGAGGTTGATGAGTCATCACTTCAAGAGCGGCATAAATACCGATTGGCGGTATCAAGATGCCCAAAAGAAGCAGGCGGTGATCGATGAGTTAAAACAAAGATACCCTAATCCGCCAAATGTGGAGTTTAATAACAATTATATGCTCGAGCGCATGGGTTTGGTCCTAAAGCATCGCAGATCAACCTTGCGTACTTCCATTACAAAGGGGTTGGCTAAACCCAACTGGGCAGACAAAGCTGATTGGAAGTACTTCAAGAAGCAACATAGGGACCATCCCGAAATGTTCGAGGGTCAGAGGAGGGCTGCGAAGAGACGGCTGGACGTCGTAGGTACTTCGCACTTTGGTGCAGGCGGACGGTATGCGTTCGAGGCAATCGTGGTAAGTCTACTTCTTCCCATTTAATGTATTGTTCTATTTTTTTTACTTACATATTACATGCACTTTAGCTAACTCTAACTCTCGTAAATTGGATCCACAGCAAGCTGCGATGGGTCGTCTTCCTACGGATGCAGAAACGTGGCCCGCATTTCGGATAGGAACAAAGCCGTGGTTCATTGAGCAAGAGGCAATGGGAGCGACAGTCGATTGGGCTGAGGTGGCTGCTCGCACGGTATAAGTTTACTCCTACTTGTAATCTCACTTTTTAATTTAAGTTCCAATCTAATTTTCGATTTATATGGTTCTCTCTTAGGGTCAAAGCTCAAGCGTCCCATCATCGGAGGCGAGCGATCAACAGGGGCAAGGATCGGACGCAGGTGCCGAGGACGAGGGAGAAGACACAGGTGTCAAGGACCAAGGAACAGGCCAACAAGACGAAGATGATTCGGATTCGGATGAGTAGTGGTAGTAGCATTTTGTATATCCGCTCGTTTGAGCAATTTTGTATCGCCCTTTCATAGGGTAATTTTGTTACAAACACAGTTGTATATGTATATGCATTTCTTCCTCATCGTTTCACAAGAACAATTTTGTATCACCCTGCAAGCAAGGGAAATTTTGTTATAAAAAACTTTCTTTTGTAATTACAAAAAAAAAAAAGGATTAGTGGGGCTAAACAGGGCCAAAAGGAAGCCCTGTTTAGCCCCACTAACCCTTTTTTTTTACTTCTGTTAATCGTCACTATATAGCGACGTTTACCAGTGTCGCTATATAGCGACGATTAACAGTGTCGCTATATAGCGACGTTTGCATCGTCGCTATATAGCGACGATTAACAGCGTCGCTATATAGCGACGGTTTATAGCGATGCTCCTTTTCCGACGCTTTTAGCGACTTTTATAGCGACCTTTGCGCCCGTGAAAAAAAAAAAATTTAATGTAAAAAGCGTCGGTATTTCCGTCGGAAAATGGCCTATGCCTTGTAGTGATTTAGGCCAATTTTTGGATTTCAACAACATTTTTTAGATCCTTATGATGTAATCACTTGAGCTAATTTTCTTTATGATGTAATCAATTCTATCCTGCACATATTTATCGACCTCTTAATGGTCTTTTTATCGTTATGGTTATGGTTCTTCGTTATGGTTATGGTTATTGGCCTATTGTTGGTCTTTTTAACATTATGGTTATTGGTCTCATGTTGTTATAACACAGTATTAGATAAAGTGGGACGAAAGTTGCATTTTGGGAATTTCGAAATTGGGTGGATTTCATTAAAATTGGGAAAGGCTTCATTAAATTTGGGAAAATTTCCGTTGATTGTGGGAATTTTACCAATATTGAATAAGCTAATATTTGGAATTCCAATGATTATGAAAAACTTCATTGGTTGTGAAACAGTTCATTGCGTATAAAAACCAGAACAAAGCATTTGTGGCAGAGTTTGAAAATCATGTATTTGGTGGTGTTAATAAACACCGTCTAGGGACAACATGTATATTTTACTTGAGGTGTTAATAAACACCAGTTGGTGGTGTTAACAAACACCATGCATAGTGAGTTCCACTAGAAACAAAGCAGTTGTTGGTGAAGGTCAGCTTCTGAAAATTATCATATTAATAATATGCAAATACCCATTGACAAGATAACAACAATTGAGAAACATCACATGAGAACACACCTTACAATGGAAGTTTGGGAGATTAAGAGGGAGAAATTCGACACCATTTTCTATGCTCTGATACCAAGCAAGCTCTCCTGTGCTTTGATACATACGCTCTGTGGAATCTTGATCTTCTTGGGTCTATTTATGGATTTTGATGTCCATGACCAGACAATTGCATCAATACACTCCCATACCTGTGGATCCAACCTATTCTCTGCCCAATACTTGTTCCAGCAATCAACATAGGCATCTGCATCACTGAGCCCCTTTCTCTTAACTGATGGTGCCCAATACTGAATTAATAATTTCTTGAAATTAGGAGAAGCAGCATCCATCTCGGCACTTGATATGGCAACCCCAAGCCATATGGGGTATATAGGATCTGATGGCCTCACCAAGACGAAGTCACCTTGCTTAACATCCACCATTGGTCTAAACTCTTCCCTCGGCTTACCTTTTAGAGGCCCACAATAGTGATCATTCCATTCCTCATAGCCTTGGAAATCATTAATGCAGGCATCTATATCATCCTCCTCATCAGGAGATTGTGTTCTTGGCCAAAACTCTCTGTACACTCCTATCTCTGAGATGTTTTCCTGTTCGAGCTCACCGATCATGGTTTTCCAATAGTCTATCACTGGCCTAATGTAGGACTCATAGGATGCATTCTTTCCACTTGCACATTTCTCCCAAAACTTAATGTAATCCTTTATCCCTGATATTACTTGCAAGTGATCTCTCACAAATGCAGCCATTGGCAGTATATCCGGACAACCTGTTGGCAACAATGATCGACCCTCACTATCTTTCTTCCATAGCTCAATTCCCCCTTCAATGGGCATCCAGTTCGGGGATTTGGGATGCACCTTGTACTGCATCATTGGTATGTCACCTTGCATGTAAAATCGAAATTGTAATGGCTTTGCATGTCCAACTAGCATTTCTTGCCCATCACATAGGTAGCCATCTACATAATCCTTGAAGTTAGGAACCCGTGTAAGAACAAATGGTGCCGGTGAAGATGATGTACATTTTCTGAATGTATCCATCAGATGCGGGAAAGTGAATGTTTGTCCCACTCGCAAGCTCTCAGAAAACCTGCTGAACATTGCATCAATGTCCTCATGTGTGTGCCCTACCATCAAGAAGCCCAATTGAACTGTCTTGAAAATGCCCCTTGCTACAAGAAGAGAAAGGTATGCAAACAAGTATCTATTTTTGTTCTCAGACCCACAATTATCTAGTTGGAGTAGCAAGTTCTCTGGCAACTTTTGGAATGTTGGCTCAATAGCAACACTCCCCTCTACAGAGGGTGGGTTTTCTCTTGTATTTGATGGAAAAAAATTCACACATGTGTCTGTAGCCCTTGCAATGGAAGTTGTCATGGCCTCCGTGACAGACTTCGGGTCACTTTCCGATACAGTTTCTAGATTTGCATTTGTGATCGTGACATCTACATTTTCAGACAAGCTAGCTCCACTTGTGGAAACATGTGCACCTTTAGAACTGTAATGGGAGTCCAAAGCGTTTCTTGAACATAGAGCATTCAAAAGGCGAGCATTGCTTCTAGGAATCCCATTGGTAGCAAGGTCTCCAAGGTCATGCATATCCATCCTCTCGAGGTTGCGCAAACAAATTGAGAGCGATCCAATCGTCAGGTTGGGATCAGATGGCCACAAACCATTGAGGGTGAAGTGTCCATAATGACCGTTTCCATGCCCATGGGTAATCATTCCAATGAGTGAAACCTGTAATTGCCATGCAGAATCGGTGTCCTTGGACCTCACCCGAAGTCTTGGAATTGCCGTCTTTTTTTGGTCCATCTTATCATGGATTATGCATACATACTTTTTTGGATCCATCTCGGAGTACCTACGCCATGCATAGTATAAGTTCCTACAACTTTGTTGCTGTATCATATGCATCTTTCTCTCTTCCATCAGCGAATTGCGCTCATCTTGACTTTTTGTGGCTGCCAATTGAGCCTTGATCCGGCTGCACAAGCTACATTTAGAGAATTCGCTCGTCTTAGCAAGGGCTACATTTTTTAAGTCTGATTTCCAAATCCTACCAAATGTGGATGTGGATAGGCTTTGATAACCACGTTGATTAAGTGAAGTGTTGACCTCACGTAGGACGTCTATCTTCTTATACACTTCAGGTATCACTTGCTGTGTCTCTCTAGAACCATCCTGCATGGTTCTACTCTTGTGAGGCATATGCTCTGTGCTATTATCCACAAAG
Source organism: Dipteris shenzhenensis (assembly GCF_047967505.1). Taxonomy (NCBI): domain Eukaryota; kingdom Viridiplantae; phylum Streptophyta; class Polypodiopsida; order Gleicheniales; family Dipteridaceae; genus Dipteris; species Dipteris shenzhenensis. The sequence continues at coordinate 216,284 of NC_141612.1, read as the reverse complement.
TGTTGAATGAGAGCCCTTCCCATACCTATGTGCTCCCTGCTCCTCCTCACAATCCCTGAATTGCCATGCACATATCGCTGCACACCACTCTCAAATTGCTCCCTGTATCGATAAAATGATGTCCTTGGAATTCCATGCATCTCATACCATGCTCTACAACAGACATCCCGACCATTTATCCTGAAGTTGTAGCATATCCTCCCTGTGTAGTCATGATGCCAAGCCGTTGACAACACATCGTATATAAAGTTTGTACGAGACTCCAAGGAGCTGCCCCAAAAGTTCTTCCTTAGATTCATTAAGAGATCTCGCTCTGCATGTTGGCAACACCTACTCCCACAACAATCGATGGAAGAAACCTGCTGCACTGAATCTAGTGACATTTTGTACATTGCTGTTGGAGGCTCTCTTTGTTTAGGCACCCTGTTAATGAAAGTGTACCTTCTTTTCTTTGATGTTGGATCATCCCTTTTCAACATTTGATCATTGACCAACTCATCTATACCAGCAACGTGGTCCATGGGCACATATTGTTGCAATGGGCTTCCTTCAAGTAAGGTAATCTGCTTGATGGGCCACTTTACTAGGCTGAGAGAGCCGACATCTTGCATAGAAGACCCTGAGTCACTTCCTCTAATTTGTTCTTTCTTTTCAATACCCACACCAATGCAATCGTTACCCAATAGGTCAAAGTTTATAGAGTCTCCCGGGAAAACATATAAGATCACACCTTCCCCCACGGTCTTTGTTTTGCTCTCATCCCATAAGACAACCTTTTTCTCTTTCCAAGATTCACGAATGAAATTGTCAGTTTCCAATGAAGAAACTGGCATTGCCTGAACATAAGGTTGCTCAGGCTCACTTGGTGCAGCTTCTTCAGTTACCGCATCATCTAAAGAATCACCAACATGTTTTAGAGAGCCCTTAGGCCACTTGACAACGCTCCAAATTGCCTCACCAACAAGCACTGCATCCATAGTGGGAAATGGCAAGAGCATTTCACTATTCAAGATAGACTTCTCCACTATCACCGATACATTTTCTGTCCCAATCTTCACACCACTACAGTAGGCCTCCGGATCTATTGCACACACTCCACCAATTCCAACCACTTCATTCCCCACCATCATCATGACCTTCTCCCCGCTTCTGATAGCCATCCCCTGTCATTACGATTACGGAGAATTAATTATGAACAAATTACAACCAAAGAATTTCATAAGACCATCAAACATGTCCTAGAGGGGAAGAATGGCATTGGTGCAAATCTCTATAAAGCATGAATGAGTCTATACAAAATTTTCATGAAAGCATGAATTATTTCCCTAAAAATTTTAGTAATTTGATAAAACTTTTTCTAAAGCATGAATTATTTTCACCCTCATCATGACCTGATTCATGCATCTGATAGTAGCCATCCCCTCTCATTACGATGACAAGAAATTGATTATGAACAAACTACAACCAAAGAATTTCATAAGACCAACAAAGTTGTCCTTGTAGCGGGGGGAGAATGGCACCAGTGCCATTCTCCATGTGAATTTGGCTAACCTATGGAGAATTGCATATTTCTTATCTTTGAAAAGGGGAATGGCACCAGTGCCATTCTCCCCATGCATTGACTTGTGAAAAACATTTGTCTTCATAAGAGGAGAACAGACTAGTGCCATTCTTCATTTGGAAGACAAAATTTTGACTTGGGACTTTGCCTTGGGAGAATGCCAATGGTGCCATGCTCCCTTTGCAAAGACAAAATTTTATATTAGGAAATTGCAATGGGAGAATGGAACTGGAGAATAGGAAAATGGAGAATGGCACTAGTGCCATTGTCCCAATGGAAAATGGAGAATGACACTAGTGCCATTCTCCCAATGGAATGTCCCAATGGAATGTCCTAATTTTTTGGCTTTGTAATAGGAAAATGGAGAATGGCACTAGGAATAGGAAAATGGAGAATGGCACTAGTGCCATTCTCCCATTGGAAAATGGAGAATGGCACTAGTGCCATTCTCCCAATGGAATGTCCTAATTTTTTGGCTTTGTAATAGGAAAATGGAGAATGGCACTAGTGCCATTCTCCCAATGGAATGTCCTAATTCAAAATTTTGGCTTCACAAAGGTAGAAGGGCACCAATGCCATTCTCCCATTGGAATTAGTGGTATGTCAATCTATAGGTTTAGTGCCATTCTCCATTGTAATAGGAAAATGGAGAATGGCACTAGGAATAGGAAAATGGAGAATGGCACTAGTGCCATTCTCCCATTGGAAAACGGAGAATGGCACTAGTGCCATTCTCCCAATGGAATGTCCCAATTTTTTGGCTTTGTAATAGGAAAATGGAGAATGGCACTAGGAATAGGAAAATGGAGAATGGCACTAGTGCCATTCTCCCATTGGAAAACGGAGAATGGGACTAGTGCCATTCTCCTAATGGAATGTCCCTATTTTTTGGCTTTGTAATAGGAAAATGGAGAATGGCACTAGTGCCATTCTCCCATTGGAAAATGGAGAATGGCACTAGTGCCATTCTCCCAATGGAATGTCCTAATTTTTTGGCTTTGTAATAGGAAAATGGAGAAAGGCACTAGTGCCATTCTAATGGAGAAAGGCACTAGTGCCATTGCAATAGGAAAATTAGTGGAATGTCAATCTATAGGTTTAGTTTGTCTAGATTACCACTAGGGGAGAATGGTAGTGATGCCAATCTCATGCTGGCACCTACATAATGACACTAAGATCATCAAACTCACATGTGCCATTTTGACTCTGTCAAGCCAAAACTTTGAATCTGGGAGAATGGCACTAGTGCCATTTCCCCTTTGCATAGCCAAGATTTAAATCAGGAAATCATAATGGGAGAATGGCACTGGTGCCATTCCCCCTATGCAATGGGAGAATGGAAGTGGAGCAAATTAAAAAAAAATTTAGCTTTGTAAAATGGGGAGATTGGAGGATGGCAGTGTGTGTGTGTGTGTGTGAACGTGGTATTCATTTGAAACCATACACTATTTTACTTCCATTTATTCATATATGTAGTAAAGTTGATCGATATTACTTTATGAAACCTAGCTCGTTATGTGAGTTTATTCACGCTAGTTTGGTTATGCTAGGTTGGTCAAGTTACAAATTTTTATGTTAGAGTATGTTTTTCTTGATCAAGGTCCAAGTAATGTAAAATTTTGCTTTTCGTATATCTCGCCGTCCTTGCTGTCTTGACTCAAGAGGTAAACTTACCGCCCAATACAATATTCTCCTATACATTTTGTTGCGCTCTCTCTCTCTCTCTCTCTCTCTCTCTCTCTCTCTCTCTCTCTCTGTGGCTTTGACCTCAGCTCAGACGTGCCCCTCTGTAGGCTAAGGTGCCCTTAAGTTGGCAGCTTGAATGCTTATGCTGTTTTCACACTAGAGCTGCCTACGTCCCTCTATGGTGCATTGAATGCATCTGTGCCATGGGTTGGATGGGGCGGGCAATCTTGCCCATCCATGATGTGTGGGTGGTGCCCATGGTGCGCCAGTGAGAGTAACTCCTTTTGAATAAAGGTGCACTTGAATTATGTCCTTAATCTACTTGATCTAGATGCTTAATGTTTTAGAATTATCATCCTTAACCCCTAGCCCATCAATTTCTTAAGAAGCACTCTTTAAGGAAATCATCCTCAAGCCATTGTTGTCTTCCGTGGACGACTTCTATGTTCACCTTCTCAAGCACTTCTCATTCTCTCTCTACTATGCCAAAATAACTAATGAACTTCACAAGTGGTCATGCTTGCATTTCATTTAGTAGAAATAATTATAAAGTTTTCATAACATGTATCTTTTTGGGAGGCCTATTACAAGAGGCTTCTAGAGCCTTGTGTGGTTTATGGAGCCCAAGTGTATACTTGAATCTCAATGACACATCTCTAACTTCGTATAATATCTCGCCGTCCTTGCTTATTTCTCTAGAAGGATTTTAACATCCCTCTTGTTCTCTGATCATAAGCCAATTTTAATATCCCTTGAGAAGGGTGTAGTTATTGAACTTATTTCAAGCTAAGTAGTTATTGAACTTATGATCCTAGTTTAATGAAATGCAAAAGGTAGGATATATTAAACGTGTTAAATTTCATCCAAAACTGCCATTCTGGGAATTGGGTTTTTCCCGAATTATCTAGTACGGTCTTGAGTGTGCAATTCCTTTGAAGGCTGTAGCATGGAAGTTCTACAACAAGCTTGATCCTCTTTGTTCACAATCTCCCTTGTTTGCTATTTGACTAGGCCCTAGATTGAACTGACTAAAAACATCTAGGACAACCTAGATCTTGGGGTGACTCTGTTGGATAAGCAACCTAACAAGTTCTAAAGACTAACAATATTTGACCTAATATTCAATTTAGATGTCTAACCGTTAGGTAACCATATGCAGGCTTTTAAGTCGGTCATACATATGTATATGCTTACTCCTTATAAACCTCTTGTCCATGCCTTGAGGCCTCTATGGTTGTCAATCTTTTTAGCCATACAATAGCCATATATGCTACTCCATAGCCAAGCATGTGGGTACCTAGGATGCAAAATGAGATACCAAGGTGTTGTTAGAGTTAGCTCAAATGTCCACCTCTTATGTAACCCACCAATATTCTGTGTACCCAATGTTGTAAGGCCCCCATATGAGGAGAAGCCATGATGGGTATCGGATATTGGGAGGGATCCCCAGTTTAGACACTGGAAGGGGTCTTAGAGTAGACCAGATGGTTATGAGACGGCTTAGGAGCCAAGAGTAGATACCCGTTTGCAAAAAGGGGGGGTTCGGGGGGGCGATAGCCCCCCCGATAGCAGGGGGTCCGGGGGGCGCAGGCCCCCGGTGGGGGTCTGGGGGCAAAGCCCCCAGCGGCAGGGTCCGGGGGCTGCTGGTAGCCCCAGGCCCGACGGTATGACCTATGCGCGATCCTTCATCTGCCCGCCGGCATGTTTTCTGAAGGGTCGGCTGGTCTTCCAGGCATTTCTTAACACATCGTAGCATGCTAAAAGGAAAAAAATGTAGAGATGATAGTAACCTTGAGAAAGGCACATTACATAAAGAATAATTTGTTTTTAACGAAATGCAAAAGATATCGATTTGTTTTTAATGAAATGCAAAAGAAATGCAAAAGCTAAACTTACGAAGTAAAAAAATGGAAAACCCTAGATCCTTCTAATCATTACGCTCGTTGCCCTAAGTGGATCGCATCGCAATGCGTGCTAGTCTCCTTGCCGTAGCTTTTCGCCAATCCGTAGCTTTTCGCCAGCTTTTTCTCATCATGCGTATCTTTTCGTAAAGCTTCTCCTTATCTCTCATTCGTATCGCTTCCCAAGCTTCTCCTCATGCATATCTTCGTTCAAGCTTCTCCTTTCCTCGTCACTGAAGTCGTATCATCTTCGCCAAGCTTCTCCTCAAGCGTATCTTCGTTCAAGCTTCTTCTTTCCTCGTCACTAAAGTCGTTTGAGAGCTACCTCTTTCCGGGACAACGATGACGGAATCATCAAATTGCAATGACGGAATAGCTTTCTTTCTTTCTTGCAAGTTGGCTTCTTCCCGGGACAACGATGACGGAATAGCTGTCGGTAGGTCATGAGTTACAATCAAAAGAGCTTGTAACCGTTCTCGAATAACTCCGTATTAGCGACACTAATTCACCTATTTATTCTCGAATAACGCTGTAAAAGCAAGCGATCGGAGGCTCATCCTTTGGAAATTCAGTTCACCTATTTATTCTCGAATAACGCTATAAAAGCAGGCTCATCCTTTGGAAATTCAGTAGTGGCAATTCGGGGTTCCTTGCGAGCAAGTACTTGATCTAATTAATCGAGCAGTCTGAGTTCCAAGCGTGAAATAGAGAATTACCTTCATTCCAATCGACGCCTCCGTTCCAATCAAGCAGTCTGTCACGGGTATATCTCTCCTCTCTTTCTTTCAACCCTCCTGTTATCTTATTGCGTAGATGGTGGAGGAGCTTTCCTCTCTTTCTTTCAACCCTCCTGTTGGAGGATGAAGCCAAATTGCAAGAAAGAAAGCAAAAAATCTGAAAATTAAAGAGAAGCTACCGAACTGATTGAGCTTCAATTGACAATTGTGTTGTTTCCTTCCAGCTTCAGGCTGTCGAGCCGTTGGTTGTCTTCTTGCCTCAAGACTCTCCGTGTGTGTGGTGAGTAAAACTCTGAGACTCTGAGACTCCTCTCCAATTTGTTTGGAATGAATAGAAAGTGAGGAGGGAAAGGCATCAATTGAAATGAGAGAAAAGGTCTTGATTTGTTTGAAATGTAGATTTGAAAGTTGAAAGTGATAGTTTGAAACTACTAAATAATTCAAATTTTGAAATATAGGTCTTCCCGCCATTGTGCCCTTTTGAATTTTGGATATACAGAATGGCACTTATGCCATTCTCTCCAAATCTAAATTCAAATTCAAATTCATATTGATAATTTTAATTTCAATTTGTATTTCAAATTGAAATTATGCTTTTGAAATTGTATTTCAAAACCTAAATTCTAGTTTTCAAATTTTGATTTCAAGTTAAACTTCAATCTCAATTTTGATTTTCATGATTGAATGGCAAATTTAGAGATTGAATTTCTAATTTTAAATGGAGAATGGCACCAGTGCCATTCTCCAAGACCTCATAAGAAGTCCGTGAGAGTGGCACCAGTGCTCTTCCCGCCATTGTTCCCTTTTGAATTTGGATATTTAGAGTGGCAAGTATGCCATTCTCTCCAATATTAAATTTAAATTCAAATTCAAATTATTCTGTTTTAAATTGTATTTCCAAAACGAAATTTATATTAGGACATTGCAATGGGAGAATGGCACTGGAGAATAGGAAAATGGAGAATGGCACTAGTGCCATTCTCCCAATGGAATGTCCCAATGGAATGTCCTATTTTTTGGCTTTGTAATAGGAAAATGGAGAATGGCACTAGGAATAGGAAAATGGAGAATGGCACTAGTGCCATTCTCCCATTGGAAAATGGAGAATGGCACTAGTGCCATTCTCCCAATGGAATGTCCTAATTTTTTGGCTTTGTAATAGGAAAATGGAGACTGGCACTAGTGCCATTCTCCCATTGGAAAATGGAGAATGGCATTAGTGCCATTCTCCCAATGGAATGTCCTAATTCAAAATTTTGGCTTCACAAAGGTAGAAGGGCACCAATGCCATTCTCCCATTGGAATTAGTGGAGTGTCAATCTATAGGTTTAGTGCCATTCTCCATTGTAATAGGAAAATGGAGAATGGCACTAGGAATAGGAAAATGGAGAATGGCACTAGTGCCATTCTCCCAATGGAATGTCCCAATGGAATGTCCTAATTTTTTGGTTTTGTAATAGGAAAATGGAGACTGGCACTAGTGCCATTCTCCCATTGGAAAATGGAGAATGGCACTAGTGCCATTCTTCCAATGGAATGTCCTAATTCAAAATTTTGGCTTCATTGAGATCATCAAACTCACTTGTAGAATGGAATAGGGCACCACTCTCCTATGATCACTGGAATGCCCCTCCTAGAATAGTAGGCTAAGCATTTGTACAAGTGGAGAATGGCAGTGGTGCCAATCTCTTATTAGGCCCTAAGAAACGGCATTGAGAAGCCTAAACTCACATGCTCATTCTTCTATGTAGTGATCACTGTCTCCGCTATGTAGAGATCACATGGAATTGTGTCAATCTTTGTGAAGAATGCCACTAGTGGAGAATGGCAGTGCTGCCAATCTCACATGCGCATTGAGAAGCCTAAACTCACATGTGCAGAGATCATATGGAAGTGTGCCAATCTCTGTGGAGAATGCCACCAGTGGAGAATGGCAGTGGTGCCAATCTCATACCATGACCTAAAAACATGCACAAGGAATCCTAAACTCACATGTGCATTCTTCTATGTAGTGGTGCCAATCTCATACCATGACCTGAAAACATGCACAAGGAATCCTAAACTCACATGTGCATTGGCACTTTTGCCATTATCCTAGTACCATTGTCCGCTACTGGCAATGTGCATTATTCTATGTAGTGATCATTGTCTCCGCTGTGTAGGGATCATATGGAATTGTGTTAATCTCTGTGGAGAATGCCACCACTGGAGAATGATAGTGGTGCCAATCTCATAACATGACCTGCAAACATGCACAAGGAATCCTAAACTCACATGTGCATTCTTCTATGTTGTGATCACTGTCTCCGTTGTGCAGAGATCATATGGAATTATGTCAATCTCTTATTAGGCCTTGGAATGTTAATCTATAGGTTTAGTTTGTCTAGACAACCACTAGTGGAGAATGGCAGTGATGCCAAACTCATGGTGGCACCTACATAATGATGCTGAGATCATCAGACTCACATGTGGATTGGAATCGGACACCACTCTCCTATGATCACTGGAATACCCCTCCTAGAATAGTAGGGTAAACATTTGTACAAGTGAATAATGGCACTGGTGCCAATCTCTTATTAGGCCCTAAGAAATGTCATTGAGAAGCCTAAACTCACATGTGCAGAGATCATATGGAATTGTGCCAATCTCTGTGGAGAATGCCACCAGTGGAGAAGGGCAGTGGTGCCAATCTCTTATTAGGCCCTAAGAAATGGCATTGAGAAGCCTAAACTCACATGCTCACTCTTCTATGTAGTGATCACTGTCTCCGCTGCGCGTAGAGATCACATGGAATTGTGTCAATCTTTGTGGAGAATGCCACCAGTGGAGAATGGCAGTGCTGCCAATCTCACATGTGCATTGGCACTTTTGCCATTATCCTACTGCCATTCTCCGCTAGTGGCAATGTGCATTCTTCCATGTAGTGGAATGTCAATCTATAGGTTTAGTTTGTCTAGACAACTAGTAGTGGAAAATGGCAGTGATGCCAAACTCATGGTGGCACCTACATAATGACACTGAGATCATCAGACTCACATGTGGATTGGAATCGGACACCACTCTCCTATGATGATTGGAATACCCCTGAAAACATGCACAAGAAATCCTAAACTCACATGTGCAGAGATCAGATGGAATTGTGCCAATCTCTGTGGAGAATTCCACCAGTGGAGAATGGCAGTGGTGCCAATCTCATACCATGACCTAAAAACATGCACAAGGAATCCTAAACTCACATGTGCATTCTTCTATGTAGTGGTGCCAATCTCATACCATGACCTGAAAACATGCACAATGAATCCTAAACTCACATGTGCATTGGCACTTTTGCCATTATCCTAGTACCATTGTCCGCTAGTGGCAATGTGCATTCTTCTATGTAGTGATCATTGTCTCCGCTGTGTAGGGATCATATGGAATTGTGTCAATCTCTGTGGAGAATGCCACCAGTGTAGAATGATAGTGGTGCCAATCTCATAACATGACCTGCAAACATGCACAAGGAATCCTAAACTCACATGTGCATTCTTCTATGTAGTGATCACTGTCTCCGTTGTGCAGAGATCATATGGAATTGTGTCAATCTCTTATCAGGCCTTGGAATGTCAATCTATAGGTTTAGTTTGTCTAGACAACCACTAGTGGAGAATGGCAGTGATGCCAAACTCATGGTGGCACCTACATAATGATGCTAAGATCATCAGACTTACATGTGGATTGGAATCGGACACCACTCTCCTATGATCACTGGAATACCCCTCCTAGAATAGTAGGGTAAACATTTGTACAAGTGAATAATGGCACTGGTGCCAATCTCTTATTAGGCCCTAAGAAATGTCATTGAGAAGCCTAAACTCACATGTGCAGAGATCATATGGAATTGTGCCAATCTCTGTGGAGAATGCCACCAGTGGAGAAGGGCAGTGGTGCCAATCTCTTATTAGGCCCTAAGAAATGGCATTGAGAAGCCTAAACTCACATGCTCACTCTTCTATGTAGTGATCACTGTCTCCGCTGCGCATAGAGATCACATGGAATTGTGTCAATCTTTGTGGAGAATGCCACCAGTGGAGAATGGCAGTGCTGCCAATCTCACATGTGCATTGGCACTTTTGCCATTATCCTACTGCCATTCTCCGCTAGTGGCAATGTGCATTCTTCTATGTAGTGGAATGTCAATCTATAGGTTTAGTTTGTCTAGACAACCAGTAGTGGAAAATGGCAGTGATGCCAAACTCATGGTGGCACCTACATAATGACACTGAGATCATCAGACTCACATGTGGATTGGAATCGGACACCACTCTCCTATGATGATTGGAATACCCTTGAAAACATGCACAAGAAATCCTAAACTCACATGTGCAGAGATCATATGGAATTGTGCCAATCTCTGTGGAGAATGCCACCAGTGGAAAATGGCAGTGGTGCCAATCTCATAGCATGACCTAAAAACATGTACAAGGAATTCTAAACCCACATGTGCATTCTTCTATGTAGTGGTGCCAATCTCATACCATGACCTGAAAACATGCACAAGGAATCCTAAACTCACATGTGCATTGGCACTTTTGCCATTATCCTAGTACCATTGTCCGCTAGTGGCAATGTGCATTCTTCTATGTAGTGATCATTGTCTCCGCTGTGTAGGGATCATATGGAATTGTGTCAATCTCTGTGGAGAATGCCACCAGTGGAGAATGATAGTGGTACCAATCTCATAACATGACTTGCAAACATGCACAAGGAATCCTAAACTCACATGTGCATTCTTCTATGTAGTGATCACTGTCTCTGTTGTGTAGAGATCATATGGAATTGTGTCAATCTCTTATCAGGCCTTGGAATGTCAATCTATAGTTTTAGTTTGTCTAGACAACCACTAGTGGAGAATGGCAGTGATGCCAAACTCATGATGGCACCTACATAATGATGCTGAGATCATTAGACTCACATGTGGATTGGAATCGAACACCACTCTCCTATGATCACTGGAATACCCCTCCTAGAATAGTAGGGTAAACATTTGTACAAGTGAAGAATGGCACTGGTGCCAATCTCTTATTAGCCCCTAAGAAATGTCATTGAGAAGCCTAAACTCACATGTGTAGAGATCATATGGAATTGTGCCAATCTCTATGGAGAATGCCACCAGTGGAGAATGGCAGTGGTGCCAATCTCATACCATGACCTGAAAACATGCACAAGGAATCCTAAACTCAGGTGTGCATTGGCACTTTTGCCATTATCCTACTGCCATTCTCCGCTAGTGGTAATGTGCATTCTTCTATGTAGTGATCACTCTCTCCGCTGTGCAGGGATCATATGGATTTGTGTCAAACTCTATGGAGGATGCCACCAGTGGAGAATGGCAGTGGTGCCAATACCATACCATGACCTGAAAACATGCACAAGGAATCCTAAACTCACATGTGCATTGGCACTTTTGCCATTATCCTACTGCCATTCTCCGCTAGTGGCAACGTGCATCCTTCTATGTATTGGAATGTCAATCTATAGGTTCAGTTTGTCTAGATTACCACTAGCGGAAAATGGCAGTGATGCCAATCTCATGCTTGCAACTACACTTGTGGAATGGAATAGGACACCACTCTCCTATGATCACTGGAATACCCCTCCTAGAATAGTAGGGTAAACATTTGTACAAGTGGAGAATGGCAGTGGTGCCAATCTCTTGTTAGGCCCTAAGAAATGGCATTGAGAAGCCTAAACTCACATGTGCATTCTTCTATGTAGTAATCACTGTCTCTGCTGTGCAGAGATCATATGTGGAATGGAAGGTAATAGGACATCACTCTCCTTCTATGTATTGATGACTGTCTCTGCTGTGTAGAGATCATATGGAGAATGGAAGGTAATGTGCATTCTTCTATGTAGTGATCACTGTCTCCGCTGTGTAGGGATCATATGTGGATCATCAAACTCACATGTGGAATGGAATAGGACACCACTCTCCTATGATCACTGGAATACCCCTCCTAGAATAGTAGGGTAAACATTTGTACAAGTGGAGAATGGCAGTGGCGCCAATCTCTTATTAGGCCCTAAGAAATGGCATTGAGAAGCCTAAATTCACATGTGCAGAGATCACATGGAATTGTGTCAATCTTTGTGGAGAGAATGCCACCAGTGGAGAATGGCAGTGCTGCCAATCTCACATGTGCATTGGCACTTTTGCCATTATCCGATTGCCATTCTCCGCTAGTGGCAATGTGCATTCTTCTATGTAGTGGAATGTCAATCTATAGGTTTAGTTTGTCTAGACAACCACTAGTGGAAAATGGCAGTGATGCCAAACTCATGGTGGCACCTACATAATAATACTGAGATCATCAGACTCACATGTGGATTGGAATCGGACACCACTCTCCTATGATGATTGGAATACCCCTGAAAACATGCACAAGAAATCCTAAACTCACATGTGCAGAGATCATATGGAATTGTGCCAATCTCTGTGGAGAATGCCACAAGTGGAGAATGGCAGTGGTGCTAATCTCATACCATGACCTAAAAACATGCACAAGGAATCCTAAACTCACATGTGCATTCTTCTATGTAGTGATGCTAATCTCATACCATGACCTGAAAACATGGACAAGGAATCCTAAACTCACATGTGCATTGGCACTTTTGCCATTATCCTAGTACCATTGTCCGCTAGTGGCAATGTGCATTCTTCTATGTAGTGATCATTGTCTCGGCTATGTAGGGATCATATGGAATTGTGTCAATCTCTGTGGAGAATGCCACCAGTGGAGAATGGTAGTGGTGCCAATCTCATAGCATGACCTGCAAACATGCACAAGGAATCCTAAACTCACATGTGCATTCTTCTATGTAGTGATCACTGTCTCTGTTGTGCAGAGATCATATGGAATTGTGTCAATCTCTTATCAGGCCTTGGAATGTCAATCTATAGGTTTAGTTTGTCTAGACAACCACTAGTGGAGAATGGCAGTGATGCCTGCCAAACTCATGGTGGCACCTACATAATGATGCTGAGATCATCAGACTCACATGTGGATTGGAATCGGACACCACTCTCCTATGATCACTGGAATACCCCTCCTAGAATAGTAGGGTAAACATTTGTAAAAGTGAATAATGGCACTGGTGCCAATCTCTTATTAGGCCCTAAGAAATGTCATTGAGAAGCCTAAACTCACATGTGCAGAGATCATATGCAATTGTGCCAATCTCTATGGAGAATGCCACCAGTGGAGAATGGCAGTGGTGCCAATCTCATACCATGACCTGAAAACATGCACAAGGAATCCTAAACATTTGCACAAGGAGAATAGTAGGGTGAACATTTGTACAAGTGGAGAATGGCAGTGGTGCCAATCTCTTATTAGGCCCTAAGAAATGGCATTGAGAAGCCTAAACTCACATGTGCATTCTTCTATGTAGTGATCACTGGAGAATGGTACTGGTGCCAATCTCATACCATGACCTGCAAACATGCACAAGGAATCCTAAACTCACATGTGCATTCTTCTATGTAGTGATCACTGTCTCCGCTGTGTAGAGATCATATGCAATTGTGTCAATCTCTGAGTTCATCAAACTCACATGTGGATTGGAATCGGACACCACTCTCCTATGATCATTGGAATACCCCTCCTAGTATAGTAGGGTAAACATTTGTACAAGTGAAGAATGGCAGTGGTGCCAATCTCTTATTAGGCCCTAAGAAATGTCATTGAGAAGCCTAAACTCACATGTGCATTCTTCTATGTAGTGATCACTGTCTCCGCTGTGCAGAGATCATATGGAATTGTGTCAATCTCTGTGGGGAATGCCACCAGTGGAGAATGGCAGTGGTGCCAATCTCATACCATGACCTGAAAACATGCACAAGGAATCCTAAACTCACATGTGCATTCTTCTATAGAGTGATGACTGTCTCCGCTGTGTAGAGATCAAATGGAATTGTGTCAATCTCTGAGATCATCATCACTCACATGTGGAATGGAATAGGACACCACTCTTCTATGATCACTGGAATGCCCTTCCTAGAATAGTAGGGTAGACATTTGTACAAGTGGAGAATGGCATACGCCCTAAGAAATGGCATTGAGAAGCCTCAACTCACATGTGCATTCTTCTATGTAGTGGTCACTGTCTCCGCTGTGTAGAGATCATATGGAATTGTGTTAATCTCTGTGGAGAATGCCAACAGTGGAGAATGGTACTGGTGTCAATCTCATACCATGACCTACAAACATGCACAAGGAATCCTAAACTCACATGTGCATTCTTCTATGTAGAGATCACTGTCTCCGCTGTGTAGAGATCATATGGAATTGTGTCAATCTCTGAGTTCATCAAACTCACATGTGGATTGGAATCAGACACCACTCTCCTATGATCACTGGAATACCCCTCCTAGTATAGTAGGGTAAACATTTGTACAAGTGAAGAATGGCAGTGGTGCCAATCTCTTAGTAGGCCCTAAGAAATGTCATTGAGAAGCCTAAACTCACATGTGCAGAGATCATATGGAATTGTGCCAATCTCTATGGAGAATGCCACTAGTGGAGAATGGCAGTGGTGCCAATCTCATACCATGACCTGAAAACATGCACAAGGAATCCTAAACTCACATGTGCATTGGCACTTTTGCCATTATCCTACTGCCATTCTCCGCTAGTGGTAATGTGCATCCTTCAATGTAGTGGAATGTCAATCTATATGTATAGTTTGTCTAGATTACCACTAGCGGAGAATGGCAATGATGCCAATCTCATGCTTGCAACTACACTATGACACTGAGATCATCAAACTCACATGTGGAATGGAATAGGACACCACTCTCCTATGATCACTGGAATACCCCTCCTAGAATAGTAGGGTAAACATTTGTACAAGTGGAGAATGGCAGTGGTGCCAGTCTCTTATTAGGCCTTAAGAAAAGGCATTGAGAAGCCTAAATTCACATGTGCAGAGATCACATGGAATTGTGTCAATCTATGTGGATAATGCCACTAGTGGAGAATGGTAGTGGTGCCAATCTCACATGTGCATTGGCACTTTTGCCATTATCCTACTGCTATTCTCCGCTAGTGGTAATGTGCATTCTTCTATGTGGTGGAATGTCAATCTATAGGTTAGGTTTGTCTAGACAAGCACTAGTGGAAATTGGCAGTGATGCCAAACTCATGGTGGCACCTACATAATGACACTGAGATCATCAGACTCACATGTGGGTTGGAATCGAACACCACTCTCCTATGATGATTGGAATGGCAGTGATGATTACCACTAGTGGAGAATGGCAGTGATGCCAATCTCATGCTAGCAAATACATAATGACACTGAGACCATCAAACTAACATGTGCATTCTTCTATGTAGTGATCACTGTCTCCGCTGTATAGATATCATATGGAATTGTGTCAATCTCTGTGGAGAATGCCACCAGTGGAGAATGGTAGCATACCAAGACCTTAAAAATGGCACAAGGAATCCTAAACTCACATGTGCATTGGCACTTTTGCAATTATACTACTACAACCAATAAAATTTGTGGAATGTCAATATACAAGTTTAATTTATATAGACTGCCACCAGTGGAGAATGGAAGTGATGCCAATCTCATGCAGAAAACATGTGGATTGGAATCGGGCACCATTATCCTATGATCCTTGGAATACCCCTCTCAGAATATTAGGGTAAACATTTGTACAAGCGGAGAATGGCAGTGGTGCCAATCTCTTATTGGGCCCTAGACAATGGCATTGTGATGCCTAAACTTAGAATAGTAGGGTAAACATTTGTACAAGTGGAGAATGGCAGTGGTGCCAATCTCTTATTAGGCCCTAAGAAATGGCATTGGGAAGCCTAAACTCACATGTGCATTGGCACAAGGAATCCTAAACTCACATGTGCATTGGCACTTTTGCCATTATCCCACTGCCATTCTTCGCTAGTGGTAATGTGCATTCTTCTATGTAGTGATCACTGTCTCCGCTGTGTAGAGATCATATAGAATTTTGTTAATCTCTGTGGAGAATGCCACCAGTGGAGAATGGCAGCGGTGCCAATCTCATACCATGACCTGAAAACATGCACAAGGAATCCTAAACTCACATGTGCATTGGCACTGTTGCCATTATCCTACTCTGGCCAATAAAATTAGTGGAATGTCAATCTATAGGTTTAGTTTGGCTAGATATTCACTAGCGGAGAATGGCAGTGATGCCAAACTCATGCTGGCCCTAAGAAATGGCATTGAGAAGCCTAAACTCACATGTGCATTCTTCTATGTAGTGATCACTGTCTCCGCTCACATGTGGATCGGAATCAGACACCACTCTCCTACGATCATTGGAATACCCCTCCTAGAATAGTAGGGTAAACATCTGTACAAGTGGAGAATGGCAGTGGTGCCAATCTCTTATTAGGCCTTAAGAAATGGCATTGAGAAGCATGTGTCAATCTCTGTGGAGAATGCCACCAGTGGAGAATGGCAGTGGTGCCAATCTCATACCATGACCTGAAAACATGCACAAGGAATGCTAAACTCACATGTGCATTCTTCTATGTAGTGTTCACTGTCTCCGCTGTGTAGAGATCATATGGAATTGTTTCAATATATGTGGAGATTGACATTGTGTATATTTGCTTGCTGTGTTGGTATAGTTTTTCATAATGCATATATAAGTTGCTTCGCCTTGGTTATTTTGTTAATAGAAGTTGCATTGTGGTTGTAATATTTCCTACTACAGTTATGATTTTCTATTATACACTTCATTGTGTCCTTGGTTCTTTTGTTAACAGAACATTGCAAGAATGGCTAGCAAGGGAAAGCGAAAGGTTCGAGAGGTGTCAGTTTATGATGGAGTTAGTTCTGGAAGAGGATGGTTTTTGGATATATACAATAACGAACTCCAAAAACTTCATAAAGTGCATTGTTTTGTGAACATCCAAGGAAAAACTTTTGAAGATGTTGGACAAGTTCAAGAGATGAAGGATACCGAGAAAGACAACGTTCCTTGTCTCCAAATTCATACATTGGGAGGCAATGTGTATCAATTGGATCCTGCTTGTTTTGATCATGCGAGGATGAATGCTACTGGGGAGGACACGATGATATCTAGGGGTTGGATTAATGAGCCAGAAAATTATACCAACCAACAGATATTAGAAAGCTTTGATTTGGTAACAAAAGGGATAAAGCAAGATATAAAAAAGAGTAGAAAAGTTTCGAAAAGAACCAAGAAAAGTGATGTTGTTGGATCAAGCTCTCAAGTGTCTCAGAACACATTGAAAGAGAAGGCTATAGAGACCGGTGAGGAGGAAACAACAGGTGAGAAGGAAATAAGGTCAGATGGAAAAACAAGCATTGGGGATAAACTGGATGCTAAAGACAAAGAGACAACTTTAGGAGGAAAACAGGGAGGTACGGGAATAGTCACTGATGGAATTGGAAGTGGATGTGATGCAACGGGGAGTGGTGAGACACATATAACAGGACATGGTGAGAAATCATCTGAAGCAACTATCATCCTATATAAGAAAATCTAGCCAGATGTTGACTTTAAGGCACTACAAAAGAAATTGGAAAGGAAGGACACAAGTATGACAGGCTTGATGGAGTACGTAGAGTACTTCCCATTTGGTTTGGAGTTTGAGGTGTTGATCCCAGTGATGAATTGCTTTAGAGCACCAAGCCAATATGTGTACAGGACGTTGACCCTCAGCTATGTTAGTGACTTGGTCAAGAGTTTTGCAATGAATGCACGACCTCCTGCAACATGTGCATATCTTATGCCTTACCACATAGGCACAAATACTCCGATGTGCAAGGAAGAGATAAAGGTGGAAAAGTTAAAGGAGTATAATTATTGGATTCTCGCAGGGCAGCATTCAATTTATGCTGCAAGGATATTTATAACTAAAGCACATGGAGAAGCCTTCAATCAACGAAAAGGTTTCTATACACGGAGGAAGGCGAGAATTGTTGTCAATGCACCAGTTGAAGCAAGTTGTAAGATATCATCAATGGCCAACATGGAGGCACAGACCGTTTTGAAAAATCAACCATATATCGATATCTTACAACACCTAAGGGCACAGTGGATTGCATTCGGACGACCAAAGAAACCAGCCCAAGGCCTTGTCAAAGGGCATAAAGATCGACAAAGTTGGGATGTAAGTAATAAACTTTGTTTTGTATGAATTTTTTATTTCAAGAATGTTTATGGCTTTGTAAAAGAAATGATAGTAGTGTCAATTCCCTGATGTGTGAATGGCACTAGTGCCATTCTTCTAGTTACCAAGTCATGCTTTTGACATGGTAATGGGAGAATCGCACTAGTGTCATTATTATCTCTATTACATGATTTGGATTAGAAGAATGTCTAAGATGATTTTGATTTTTTATACAGAATTTTGTAGGAGTTGCAAGCGTATCGATGGGCGCAAACTTTGCTACCAAGGACACACACATGGTCACATACGATGATGACATCTACGAACAATGGATTAGGATTTTGACATTGGTGAAGCAGGGTGATCTTGAGGGTCGAAATCCCACAATAACATATATGAGGTGTCTACTAG
This sequence comes from Dipteris shenzhenensis, assembly GCF_047967505.1. Taxonomy (NCBI): domain Eukaryota; kingdom Viridiplantae; phylum Streptophyta; class Polypodiopsida; order Gleicheniales; family Dipteridaceae; genus Dipteris; species Dipteris shenzhenensis. The sequence goes on along the minus strand of NC_141612.1, from coordinate 197,809 downwards.
GATTGGAAGACGAAGATGTATGTGCACTTCAAGCAGAGATTGAGTCTAAAGAAATAGTCTTGGTCAAGTCAAGCAAAGACAAGGACTCCATTGAAATGTCTCAACGGGCAATGGAGATTAAGCATGATAGAGCCCTGAAAGAAGCGCTCATCAAGGAGTTCAACTCACGTCACCCTTCACCCCAACATCAAACATGGGATGCCCTTGCAACTTACTTCAAAATTGATTCAATTGTTTATCAGAGCTTCAAGGGTTCATGTGAGTCATGGGTCAAAGAGAAGCTGCAAGTTGGCAAGTCCACACCTGATTTCCCAAAAGCCGCGTCAATCTATGTTGATTGGGTGATTAGTTCAATAGAGGGTAACAAGTCTACATCGCAATCTTGTTTTCCTTGGACAATTATTCAAGTGAACATGGAGATGGAGGGGGAGAGCTTTCTAACACGTCACTCCAAGGGACAACTTCCAATCAGCTTGTGTGTGCTTGACACCTCAGAGGGATCTGCCAAAGGCATGTGTTGGGATAAGGCTGCCTTCAAGAAGTTGCTTTGTGGCTTGATGGAGACCGTTGCCACTCCGTCACAGTATGTATTGCTATCATTTATGACAATGACAGAGATGGTAAATCTCAAGGAAGCAATGATAGAGGCTCGATTTTGGCATAGAAGGTTTGTGGGTGTTATCCATGAATCGGATAGTGCACAAAAGGGTTTGTCTGAGACCTTTTGTTTTTTGTCATTTGTCAGCTCACATGATGGGTTTGATGGATTTGAGCACATGTTAGAAATCACAAGGCCATACACAATAATTGAGGACAATATTCTTTATTCTGATGAGGATGATGAGTATGAAAAAGAGGCAGTTGTGAAGCATGGTATCATCAAGGAGTGCATCAGGTGCTATTGTAGTAGGGAACATGAAGTTGTTGTTGACGTCTTTACTAATGGATGTGTGGCATTACAAGCATTGTCAAGCAAAAGAAAAGTGATCTCGCTGGTGAAGACATCCCAACAGGCAACAGAGGTCGAGGCTATGTGTGTGGCACATGCATCAAATAATCCCCATATTAAGATTTGGTCTAGCATTGAGAGGCCTCTTGAGACACATAGAGCTGATTCACCTATCGATGAAGGAATTAAAGAGGGTGAGCATCACATTGAAGACTTGCGACCTTTAACTGAAGCAGATCTTGAAGCTATCCCAAAGATTACATTGGAAGATTTGGAGCAAGGTCTTTAGCTACTCATTTATGCCTTGTGTATTCAGTTTCAAAATAATATGACTTTTATGGATTTTCTCGATTACACATACTCTCATCATATTAAAGATATTAAACATTAGGTATGATAAAATTGTGTGACATAATGACATGGGGAATGGTACTAGTGTCATTCTCCCTATGTCGGGTTATACATAAGAGGTACTATTAACATTTTATGCGACCTCATATGGAGAATGGCACTAGTGCCATTCTCTCTTTGTGGTTATGTAGAAATGGTAATACTGTTATGTTCCTTTCTTGAATCTATGTTAGTTGAAAGCATTACAAAGATTAAAAATTGTATAATATTAACTATGCTACCAAAGTTTTGATTTGGGTGCTTTCTACAAATCTATTGGACCAAAGTAATACAGTATCTATGCTTTCAGATCATGCATTGTACATTTCTTTTGGGACATGGGGAAGGCACTAGTAGTATTCTCTCCTCCCAATGAGGGTATAGAGAAAGGCACTAGTGGCATTCTCCATAACCTTATATGTAAAATGGCACTAGCACCACCCCAAGAGAAGAATGGCACTATTGCCATTCTCTCTATGAGTTCAGAGAGAAAGGTTGCACTATTTGCATTCTCAATTGACCTTTAGAGAGATTGGCACTTTTGCCATTCCCCAAAAATACAATGGAATCAATGAACAACGATGGATAATGTTCATACTTTATTGTTATTTATTAGTTTCATATGCTTTTGTGCTTCGACATTGTTGAATACACTCTAAAGAATCAAAATATTTCTATATTCCTCAACTTCCACAGGGACCAATGATGCATGGAAGGATGTGGAGACATCAAATGTAGAGGACAACATACCACCAGTTATAGAGACTATCAATTACGCGATGGATGCAGGAGGTATAGAAGAAAACATAACCCCAAAAATGGAGAAAATTGCAAGGAATATCACGAATCCTATACTCTTAGAAGAGAACATGGATGAATGTACTGTCTCAACATTGGGGACAAAACTAGATAATCTTATTGTTGTTGCAAACATGCATGAAATCATAGCACCTGACAATTTGGATGAGTCAGAAGCCAGCAACTTCAAGGAGAATTTGGATCTATATCCACATATAATTTCTTTGGATATGCCACGATTAACAATCATATTAGACTTGAATGGCCTGTTATTAAGTCGTTGCCTATTCAAGTCTCCAATACATCCGTCTATTATGCATGGCAAAAATAGTTATATGGTTGTTCGTCCTGGGTGCATAGAATTTCTTAAAATCTTGCTACAAAGATTTAATGTAGGTATCTGGTCAACTGCAATGGAGCATAACGTACTTGATATGGTAGGAAAGCTGCAAAATTATGCAAATGAGAGCCTCCCTTTCTTTGTTATATGGTCTCAGCAAGGATGCTACACTTATAGTAAGACAAGGATAAATAGGCCTGACAAGGTTGGTGTTGAGGCAATGTTCAAACCCTTAGCAAAAATCTCAAAGGCATTTGGATGTGATGCTAGAAGGACAATTCTTGTTGATGACTCCCCATACAAGGCTTGCATTAGCCCTCCATCAAATTGCATATTTCCTTCAACGTTTGATGTACAAGACAAGGATGATAATATTCTACTGAGAGAGTTGATGCCGTACTTACTACAACTCGATGAGACTAGAGATGTGCGCAGCATGATTGAGACAAATCGGTATGGACAATTACCTGTGATGGAGGGGCATAAGGATTTCAACCTTGTCCAAAAAGTAATTGATGAATGGAGGGAGGAAAATCATGCATGGTCAAGAATGGAATATAAAACAAGAAATCTTCCTCTTGCAGATCAACTAAGAGAGAGGGATATAGGTGGTAGGGCAACCCATGGTGGTGATGGCCAGGTGCCTAAACTCAATGCATCCCAAATAAGACTTTTAAGGAACGCTCCGCAACTCTCTAGCATGAATGCTATGCAAGTTTCTCAATTGGCTATAGACCTAGGGTACAAAGGTCGCTATATCAAGAAATACATTGCTAAGGGCTACATAACCCGACTACAGAATGCGTATTTTTCATGAAGGTACATATGTCAAAGTGTTTTTTGATTTTATCTCAATATATATAACTGTTGTTGTAGCTAATTGAATTTGTCTTTTGTGATGTAGATAGATGTACGTTCAAATCAAGCTTGAGTAGGTACATACCAGAACGAGATCCATTTGGACCACCAAAGTTACCTGTCCCTATCAACGAAGTGTTCTGGATAAAAAATGTGGCTTTCGAGGTGCATGAGTCAACCATTACAGGAGCTGGCTTGGGCTTGTTTGTGCATGGCTCCATCAAGAGAGGGACTACTATTCTCCATTATGGAGGTGACAAGTACTCCTACAGAGACTGGAAGGAATTATGTAGAATTCATCCAAGGCTAAAGAAGTACTCGATCCAAGAGGACCCTACTGTCCCTATGAAGGATATGGTGCATATTGTTGGTGATGTTCAATATGGCAATGTGGCAGGATTTATTAACAGCAATAGAAATACCAATGTAAAGCCAAATGTTTGTTATGTATTTTCCCCTGATGTTCCACCTTGGTATGACCCCATGATGAACATAGATATTGCAGAATATGGTCACATTTGTATTGAATCCATAGATGATATACATGCAGGAGAGGAGCTATTTGCAGACTATGAGTTTTGAATAACAACATTGTATATCTTTATACAATCATTACTTATGGGAATTACTACTTTCTTGCCAACTATGTAAATTGGTGCGTAATTGTTGTGTGTGAATAATATGCAAACATGTTCATAACTACAGTGTCTCTCGTGCCATTCTTTCCGGTGCCATTCTCTTTGGGGCTAGAAATTGAGAGTTTCTTTGGAATCATGATTTATTTCAGGGATTTCAATGGTGTATCAACAAGTTATGTTTTCATCCTAAAGTGTACTTTTTTACTTTGCAATGAGTTATCAACATGACATGTAAAGTTATTTTTTTGTAATGCTAGTCAGTCCAAACATTGAAAGTGCACAATAAATGATTGTCATTGCCACCTAAATTACATCAAATGCTTGTCATTGCCCATTGATTTTCCATCAACTACATATCTTGCATTCATTCTCCTCAACTACATATCTTGATTTTCCATCAACTGCATATCTTACTAAGTTAAAGAGCCTGTGCGTTTTCATTGCAATACTCATGGTTATTAATTATACTCTACATTTTTTAAACGGTGTTTTGGAGATTTTCAAATGAGAATGCTCACAACAAAAGCGAGTCTCAATATCAATGGAAATTCCAGAATTATGAAGGTGTTTTTGAACATCACTATGGCTCACGAGATGAATCTAACTCAAATGGGTTTCAAAGTTTATTATTTTGTTGATGATAACGTAGTTTAGACACTGATATTCTATTTATTATTTGAGAATGTAGTTGATATTTCACACTTCATGAATGGCTATCTAGTCTATTTTCACATATTTCTCTTGTTTTTTCATTGAGGGGAGCTACAATTTCTTCCAAAACTGCCATTCTGGAAATTGGGTTTTTCCCCGAATTGGGAATTGGAAATAGCATTGAGAAGCCTAAACTCACATGCTCATTCTTCTATGTAGCGACCACTGTCTCCGCTGTGTAGAGATCATATGGAATTGTGTCAATCTCTGTGGAGAATGCCACCAGTGGAGAATGGTAGTGGTGCCAATCTCATAACATGACCTGCAAACATGCACAAGGAATCCTAAACTCACATGTGCATTCTTCTATGTAGAGATCACTGTCTCCGCTGTGTAGAGATCATATGGAATTGTGTCAATCTCTGAGTTCATCAAACTCACATGTGGATTGGAATCGGACACCACTCTCCTATGATCATTGGAATACCCCTCCTAGAATAGTAGGGTGAACATTTGTACAAGTGGAGAATGGCAGTGGTGCCAATCTCTTATTAGGCCCTAAGAAATGGCATTGACAAGCCTAAACTCACATGCTCATTCTTCTATGTAGTGATCACTATCTCCGTTGTGTAGAGATCATATGGAATTGTGTCAATCTCTTATTAGGCCTTGGAATGTCAATCTATAGGTTTAGTTTGTCTAGACAACCACTAGTGGAGAATGGAAGTGATGCCAAACTCATGGTAGCACCTACATAATTATACTGAGATCATCAGACTCACATGTGGATTGGAATCGGACACCACTCGCCTATGATCATTGGAATACCCCTCCTAGAATAGTAGGGTAAACATTTGTACAAGAGAATGGTAGTGGTGCCAATCTCTTATTAGGCCCTAAGAAATTGCATTGAGAAGCCTAAACTCACATGTGCATTCTTCTATGTAGTGGTCACTGTCTCCGCTGTGTAGAGATCATATGGAATTGTGTTAATCTCTGTGGAGAATGCCAACAGTGGAGAATGGTAGTGGTGCCAATCTCATACCATGACCTGAAAACAAGCACAAGGAATCATAAACTCATGTGGATTGGCAGTTTTGCCATTATAGAATGCCACCAGTGGAGAATGGCAGTGGTGCACAAGGAATCCTAAACTCACATGTGCATTCTTTTATGTAGTGATCACTGTCTCCGTTGTGTAGAGATCATATGGAATTGTGTCAGTCTTTGAGATCATCAAACTCACATGTGGATTGGAATCGGACACCACTCTCCTATGATCACTGGAATACCCCTCCTAGAATAGTAGGGTAAACATTTGTACAAGTGAAGAATGGCAGTGGTGCCAATCTCTTATTAGGCCCTAAGAAAAGTCATTGAGAAGCCTAAACTCCCATGTGCAGAGATCATATGGAATTGTGCCAATCTCTGTGGAGAATGCCACCAGTGGAGAATGGTAGTGGTGCCAATCTCATATCATGACCTGAAAACATGCACAAGGAATCCTAAACTCACATGTGCATTGGCACTTTTGCCATTATCCTACTGCCATTCTCCGCTAGTGGTTGAGAGTTTCTTTGGAATCATGATTTATTTCAGGGATTTCAATGGTGTATCAACAAGTTGTTATGTTTCCATCCTAAAGTGTACTTTTTTACTTTGCAATGAGTAATCAACATGACATGTAAAGTTATCATTTTACAATAATGATAGTCAGTCCAAAAATTGAAAGTGCACAATAAATGATTGTCATTGCCACCTAAATTACATCAAATGCTTGTCATTGCCCATTGATTTTCCATCAACTACATATCTTGCATTCATTCTCCTCAACTACATATCTTGATTTTCCATCAACTACATATCTTACTAAGTTAAAGAGCCTGTGCGTTTTCATTGCAATACTCATGGTTATTAATTACACTCTACATTTTGTAAACGGTGTTTTGGAGATTTTCAAATGAGAATGCTCACAACAAAAGCGAGTCTCAATATCAATGGAAATTCCAGAATTATGAAGGTGTTTTTGAACATCACTATGGCTCACGAGATGAATCTAACTCAAATGGGTTTCAAAGTTTATTATTTTGTTGATGATAACGTAGTTTAGACACTGATATTCTATTTATTATTTGAGAATGTAGTTGATATTTCACACTTCATGAATGGCTATCTAGTCTATTTTCACATATTTCTCTTGTTTTTTTATTGAGGGGAGCTACAATTTCTTCCAAAATTGCCATTCTGGGAATTGGGTTTTTCCCGAATTATCTAATACGGTCTTCTATTTTTAACGTTATCATTATTGGCCTCTTTCTAGTCTTCTTAATTTTATCTTAATGTACAATAAAGAGTACAACTGATATGGTACTGAAGGAAGTATATACATTTGGTTTCTATTTGGAGCCATTCCGTCTAAAAACATTTACTGCTCAAAACGACGGTATATGCGTTGGTATTTGCACTGGAATGCTCCTTTGAATGTACCTCGGTATGTGCGTTGGTATACTAGTTGGTATGTGCATTGGTATGTGCGTGGGTATGTGTGTCGGTATGTATCTATTCCGACGTTATGAGACCGCCGTTGTTTTTGAGGCGCATACCAATGATGGGGCTATTTTAAGCCCAGTCTTACGACGTCGGTATAGGCCTTGGTGTTTGGCCATCTTCTTATAGTGGTGGCCAGCTCTTTTTCAAACTATGATTGTTCGTGCTTGATGCCCAATCTGTGCCTATGCTCTGATGCAATTTTTGTGCTATTTAGATTTGTTTTGAGCCGTCATGCAATGTGTTGTGTGTGCGGTTCTGTGCACAACCGTTTCTCACCGTTCCTAGCTCATGAGCACTTTAGTGTCTTTGTGCAAGGCATGCATACACATCAACTTTAAGGTATACTTGAACTATACCTCTCATGGATCGGTGTGGGTGTGCGTGTGTAGCTCGTACGAAGCGCTGGAAGGTCACCCGCTCTAGGTGCTCTAGCTCTCTCACACAAAAAATACAAATGAACTCTAAATTTAAGGGTCTAAGTGCTTATACCTCCGATGTGCCCGACTAATCCCTAGGGTTTTATTGCACCGTTGTGCTCGGTAGACCTCATACTAATGCTACGGGTCAAACCATGCCTCGATTCGAGCTTGCTGAGCTCAAATTAGCCCGTTTTTGCCAATTTGTGTCATGGCGGATAAGTGAATTTTTGAAGTTGCTCCGAATTGTACCTATATATATATATATATTATATATGACAAATGTGCTTAGGCTCAAGTATGAAAATGAGCTCTAAAAACTCCATAGAGAGGCGTCTCTTCCATGGTTGATCCTCATAGACAATATCCAATGTGGAAACGTGTCGAACATTGAAGGAACTGGTATGTCCATAGCTAGACTTGCCCTCCTCATTGCCAAGCATTAAAATTCCGCCTCTAGTAAAGCAAGTCAGCTTGGCTTTGGAAACATAAGGTGGACAAGGCTTGTGCCATTGTCATACCAATAAGGGGCCACTATGTCGAAAATTAAGGTCTATTAATTAGTTGTAATAAGGTTTTTTTCATTTTTTGCTAGGTCCTTACAAAAAATAACTCCATATTAACACGCGGTGATCCATCATGCATGCTATGCATGAAATTAGCAATAAAGCCGCACAGATGCCACTCGTCGTGCTCGCCCTTGCCTTTGCATGCATGCCCGCGTAAGCATATGATTTCTCCTCCACTTTGTACGCATCGTCGTCCTCGCCTACCACGCGTCGTGCTCGTCCTCTATGCCACCGTCCATTGCATGCAAACCTGCGGGAGCTCCGTGCGCCTCTTTCCCTTGCAAAACCTTGTAAATTCCGCCAGGTAAGATGTCCTCTACTATTTCCGCTTGTTAATCTTCATCTTTCTATCCCGCATGGCGCCGGCCTTTGCATGCAATCCTGCGTTATCTCCCGGCTCGTCTTTCTCTTGCAAGACACTTGAAATTCCGGCAGGTAAGTTATCTTCCACTATTTCCGCTTTTGAATCGTCATCTTTGCGTCCCGCATGCCCTGGATGTTGTTGTGTCGTTTGCCCCGCAACCCTTGTCCTCGTCCTCCTTGTGCAAAATCTGCAGGTCCTGGATTGCTTCTGCACATGGCCTTCGATCCACAAACGTCGTCCCCGCTCGTCATACAAAGGTTTGCTCTGTTTCCCCTTTTTGGTTTTTTACTGTTGTCCTTGTTGAATCACTGAGCGTCGCCCAACATGGCAACTCACCATGGTTGGTCTTACCTTCATGTGCTTCCGCATGGTTCACCACATGGAGGTAAGCTCGTTCCCTGTTATAAAAAACCTGCTCGCAGTCTTCTTTATGTTTGTGTTGCTCTGCCTGGTTCTGCCTGCATGCCTCCTAGAAGGAAGCCCTTGAAAGACAAGACCAACCGTGCTTCCGTTGGTCTCCCGGACTCTCCCGATCTCGTCTGCCGCTCTGAGTCTGCTCCTTTGGATTCCTCTCCTTCCACTTTGCCACTCCAGAAGCTTGCATGCAACGCCATTGCAAAGCGGAGCAAGACTCCACGTGTGTTGACACCTCCTGGCACCTAGGCTCTGGTACCCAACCTTAAATCCGTCAAGAGAAACGCGACATCATTTGGTGATTTCTTTTTTCGCGTTTCTAGAAAGATTGTCCTTCATATTTTGTTTTCGCAGATTAAGAAGAAAATATAGGTCTGTCTTTTATTCAAATCTGTCCTCTTTTTTTGATTTCTGCAAAAAATAAGAAATTGAATAAGAGTGCATATTTTATACTTCTTTGCAGAACGCTGCACGTTGTCTATTTCTGTGCGCTCTCTCATTTGTTCCGAGAATATTATTGGCATAAAAAATTTGAATTCTGTCTTTTTTTTTTTCCCCCTTGCGGGTTCTTCGGATGCAGGGCGCTCTGTCTCGGCCCCTTCGGAGAAGAGCACCCCTTCTGTCAGCAAGTGTCTATCTTTTCCAAAAGAGAAGAGGCAAAGGATGTTCGAGGTTTCTGTGACCGTAGACGTGGGCAATGGCGATGTGGACCTTGCTTTCTGGGAGCCATTGGAGGAGTTTGTCCGTCTAGAGTGTGTGAAGGGTTTGTTCTCCTTGGAGAAGGGGGGGACGGTCCATCATTTGCACTTCCAGATGGTTGTCATGCTGATGTCTACGTCTTTGATTGCTATAGGGAAAACAATTAAGAAGTTTCTTGCATGGGATGTCTGCAAGCTAATGGGTGGCATCGTAATGTGTCGTGCTTTGTGACAAATGAAAATGCACACCTTTGAAGGTATGGTGGGCTACTGTATGAAAGATCTGCAGAAAACTCATTTCCTCTTTTTCTCTCATAATGTAACCGCAGAAGAAATGACAAGAGGTAGGCAGCTTTACGCTCTTTATGGTCAAGCCAACCTAAAGAACAAGGTCTGTCTCTCACCAAGTAACCTTTTCGAGAGAGCGTATGTTTATATGGAGAATTACTGTTGGGGTAAAACGCCAATGGCCAGCTGCCCAGTGTGAACGCCCACTAACACTAACATACACTACATAAGTGTATAGCCATTCTATTGTGGATGATGCAGAATAAGCTACATGAGGTAGCACCATATCCTGTGTCCCTCTTCCTCTCTCCCTCTCTCCTTGTGTGTTTGCTCCTTCGATCCCCACAATTGGTATCAGAGCTTGGATTCGAGCTTAGCTATGGTGAGCTTCGCAGCTTTGCGAGCGTGTGTGTGAGAGAGGTGAGCAGATCAGAGCTTGGAGTGCTGCGTTTTGAGCTCATTGTGGAGCTCAAGGTACTTGTTTTTTGCTGCATAGTGATTGCCCCTTGTGTGCTCCCTTTGTGGTGGAGAAGTGTGGGCATCTTGGTAGTAGATCTGCAGCAAAACAGGCAGAAATCTTCCCAATCGTCAAAAATTTTTGACTGCACATCATACACCCCCCAAATCGGCCGCTCTGAACAAAAGCAGGTATTTTGTACCTGGGTCTGCGTAAAAAACGGCGAATTCGGACGTTTTGGCTATCAAAACATTGTTTTAAAATTTCCTGCTGTGAGAAGCCTGTTTTGCAGATCTGCAAGGTATTTGTAGGTGGTTTAAGGCATAGGGTCTTGTGTAGCATGCTCCATTGATGTATGTGATTGTGGTTGAGTACCATTCTCGTGCCACAGGTCACACATGCATTTCACAAGTTGCAGGTATATCCACAGGTACAGGTCTTGGTTTGGCCATTAGATCTATGGGTTTTGCAGATGTGGTGAGCGTGGTTTACTCAATTGTTGGCCGTGCATGTATTGCATATGAGACAGGTGTACTTCGGTGTATGAGACTGTCTTGCCTCCCTCCATGGTGTTTGGAGAATGTTTAGTCATTTCGACTTGATGTATGACATTTGCACATGATTTGCCCACGCTTCGAGCATGTTTCAGAGCTTCCACAGGTGGTGTTTTGCAGGTGGTGTTCAGCCAGCTTTGGGCTGAATTTAGAGCTATTTTTTGTGCAATTTTGTGAGCTTGCTGCGCTCCAAGTTGTGCACACATATTGCTCAATAGTTGGGGCAATAGTTTTCAGCTCATACAGGTATTACTTGGCAGCCCATAGAGCCCACATGCAGGTGCAAAACATTACTATAGGTGCTACAGGTGCTCAGGTGCGCATGTTGTGAGCAGGTTTATGTGAGTACAGTGTGTACTTGCAGGTGGCATTGTGACAGTGATTGCAGGTGTTTGACTCGGTGGTTTGCCTTGAGGTCTTTTGTTGCAGTCACAGGTGTTGAGCATATTTCGCTCACGTGGGAGAGTATTATTCTGTGAGCTCATATGGTTTTGAGCTAGTTGCCGTGAGAGAGCACTGGATACATAGGTGTGACAGTGACAGGCATTGTGGCATGTGTATGGGCTGATTTTGCAGCCATTGTGGATGCTATTGTGATGCACGGTTTGTGCATAGTTTGATGCTCTATTATGGTGCCATGTGGATACACTAGTAGCGTGTTTTCCGGACAGGGATTCCGTGTGACATGATGGGCTGATTTCAGCGTGTATTGAGCATCATTTGCGCCCTACGATTGCTCTCGGGTAAGAGTGTTTTGGCATCTCGAGCATTCGTTGCTCTTGACAAGACTTGCATACTCTTTTGACATACTTGTTGTCATCTTTTGTTGTGCGGTTTTGCACTTATGGTTATGTATGCAAGTTGAGGCTATCTTGCCGGATTTATTGCCTGGTTTATGCACATTGTGACATGCGTTAGAGAGGTGCTTGAGCTTTGCTTTGGCTCATGTTTACAGATGGTCTTGATGTATGATCTGTGCGGATACGAGACATGTGGTCTCCGTACTTGTGCATAGCTATTTGACAGGTTACAGGTTCATGTATGGCTCACTCGGCTGGTTGACATTTGCAGGAGGTGAGCGAACAGTGTGTGCTTTGCATACAGAAGACTGTCAGGGCTATTTGTTAGCCGATTTTTTGCAGGTTTGAGGGCTGTTTTGTGGGCTGAAAATTCAGCCATCTTTCCCTCCTTGCAGGTGCCTATGTTCGGCTCAGTTGTGGGCTGATTTGTGGCACATTTGTGGGCTGATTTTGCAGCTATTTGAGGGCTTCAGCTATTTTCCCTCTTTGCAGGTGGTCATTTATGCACGGTTTGAGTGCTGAATTTGGTTGGTGATGTGATTCATCGATATCGCATATCATTTGGACACGGATTTGTGTTCTTGTATCCACTCTCGCAGGAGTGAGATTGTTTGTATGCTCATAGTGGCTACGGGTTATACATAGTCACAAGTTACAGGTTCTGCAGGTTTACAGGTATAGGTTACGCACAGTTGTCAGATTTTGCAACACTACTTGTGGGATGCGTTTTGAGCATTGTGTTTGTTCACTACTTGTGCATATGGTTATGCGCTTTACGCTCGGTTGAGAGCTGTTATCCCCGTGTTGAGTCGTTGCGATTTTCGGCTTGGCTTAACAGAGGTCAGATACTGCCTTTCTGTTATCTTTGATAGAGCTATACTTGAGATATAGTTTGCATATGCGAGCATCAGGTTGATGCGGTTTTGTGCTTGATTAGCGTAGTGGTTGAGTGGTCTCCCACTTTGACGCATATACAGTTTTGACATCCAGCTAGCAGATATGTGTGATGATTCTGAGTCTACGATGATGACTCCTGAGAGACGGCGGTCTTGTTCTTGTCGACAGTTCAGATGTTGGCATTGTGGTCACACAGGACACATTAGAAGACGTTGCTTCAGACGTATGAGGCAACAATGACGATGTATGCATGATGCATGTGTGGTATTGACATAGACTTTGACACAGACTAGAGAGGTGGCAGACTATGCTAGTGACAGTGATGTCACGTTTACCTCTAGTGTTCCTCTTGTTTACATGTCTGGTACAGGTGGCACTTCTTCGCGTTGGTTGCTAGATGATTGTGCAGAGTTCCACATATCCTCGCGTCTTGAGTGGTTTAGCACTTTCTCTAGTGCGAGACTTGGCCATGTTCATCTTGCTGATGGTTCAGCGTATGACATAGAGGGTGCAGGAGATGTATGCTTGTCTTTACCTAGTGGTGCATCTTATGTGCATCGGCATGTGCGATATGTTCCTGGGATTGCGCAGAGTTTGATCTCAATGAGACAGCTAGCAACAGTGGATGTCGTGTACTGATTGGAGAGCAGTCATTTCGCATGTAATTGGGTCGCCTAGTCATTGTGCGAGGAGCTAGGTCCTACATTGTTTACGCATTGCAGGTTTCTGAGATACGAGACGGTATAGTCTCAATTACGACACTGACATGTGATGAGTGAGAGACGAGACATGTCTCATTCGCAGGTGAGCTTCAGTGTGCTCAGGAGCCAGAAATGGATGCATTCTTGTTTGATGCATCCAATTCTCTTGAGGATACAGCTGTGCATGATATGTCTGCAGTTGAGTTAGCGATTGCAGAGGTAGAGCGGCTTTGGTCTATTGAGTCACAGCAGAGCGAGCCATCGGCTATGATGGCAGAGATGACTGATTTGGATGCTGCGGATGCAGCGATTATGCAGTCATTTCTTGATATGCTTATGCCAGATGCTGACATGGTTATGCCAAGACACTGGGATCCAGTCTCTATGGATGCAGGGAAGATGATGAGTACCCCAGGATCAACACATCCATACTCGACTTGTCCTAATGATGATGCAGTAGATGCATATTGCACTGGGATGACTGATATGGTCAGGTTATCCGAGATTGTGCAGGTTTCATCAGCGTTCGGGATTCTCATGTACAACCTTCTAGTGTCGAGACCTGACATAGCAGCTGCAGTGGGAGCATTTGCAGTGGGAGTTGTTAGTCATATGGTGACTGACACTGGCATGGAGCATGGTGGAGCTACGCAGGTCATTACAAGATACCTACAGGATGTGCGTGCATGCTCTAGCAGGGATACACATGTATGGTTATTGTTGGAGCGGATACAAATGCATGCATGCAGCTCGAGAGAGAGTGTGGGCGTTGGTTGAGAGTCAGTCATATCTCTCATCTATTGTACATACACTAGTAGGCTACTAGGCTGTCACTTATCAGCACATTGGCTTTTAAGTGGGAGGTTGTTGGGGTAAAAGGCCATTGGCCAGCCACCCAGCGTGAACGCCCACTAACACTAACATACACTACATAAGTGTATAGCCATTCTATTGTGGATGATGCATAATAAGCTACATGAGGTAGCACCATATCCTGTGTCCCTCTTCCTCTCTCCCTCTCTCCTTGTGTGTGTGCTCCGTCGATCCCCACAAATTACGTGTCTAACAAAAGCTCGGGGTAACTTTGAGCTGGACACTTTTAAGAATGCTCAAAACCGGGAAGTACTATCCAGCTGCATCTTGGGTAATTCCAAAGGCCGGGAATGGTATGGATAGTAAGAGAGCCTGCTTTGTTTGGAAGATTATGAAGATGCCACAAGAGAGCCAATGTGTTAACATAGAGAATATCTTCTTTATGGAATCTCGTTCTTTCAGGTACTTTGGAGAACGGAAAGAAGAAGGGATCGTTGATGAAGAGGAGGACCCGGTTCAGGACTGGAGTTCGAGGATGTTGTACCAGATGAAGATGACGAGGTTGCGTAGGCGCTAGGGGCCATCGTCTCGCACGAGAACCCCATCGATATTCTACACAACGAGGACTCCCCGCCGTAGCCTGTGTACTATGAAAAGTTCACCTCCGTTTGGGAGAGGCCTACCACTGTGGATGGTCGTGCTAGCTTTCTCAAAGGAATACCTGAAGGCAAGGACTTTGTCCCGTTGGGGGACAAGAGCCCTCAAAAAGATGCTTGCTTCATATCTTGACTTTCAGTTTGTAGTCTCAGAGCTAATGTAAAAAAACACTTATGCATTAGTTTGAATTATGCAGTTTCTAGTGTTGGTTCTTGTTTTGGGCTTTGCTCCCTTGTGAAGCAGCCTTGTAAAAAGTTGTGGGATCCCCAATACGAATAAAGGTTGTGCTTTTACACATATGTCTCTCGCTTTTCAAAGTTTTGTTTGTGAATATGTTGGGCGGGTCGCAATCAACGTTGTAAATGCTCTGCCTCTATTTTTTTCGAATTGTTAAAACAATAGCTAACGCTCTATTTATCTTCGTTTAAAAAATATTAAAATCGAAGTATTCAAATTTTAAACCTTAGGTGCTCGAAACTAAGGTTTCATTTTTTTTGTACCTTAGTATAACCCTCGGGGGGGTCACTTAGTGTAATATGTCTATATCACGTGCGTTCAAGGGTTCTTTTCTAAATCCCTATGTAACCTATTTCTAGTATTTCCTAGTATCCCCTCTGTAAATTTTGGAAAATTTTATAAATCCCCTTCTGTAAGTATATTTATTTTCCTAGAGGAATTTTAAAAGTCCTTATGTAAGTCATACACTACTACTTTTGGAGTCCCTTTAGGTAGGATGAGATATTTAGAATACAAGATCTCTACATCACCTGCATTATTTGAATCTACACACAAAAAATTGAGGTACTGAGTGCAATAATCGGCAATGAATGGGTTTGTGTCTTGATGATGCCATAAGGCAAGAGAAACAAAGAATAAAGACATATGTGCAAAAATTAAGAGGAACAAATATCAAACAAGACAAATCATGTGTGCCATACACCAAGAGCAAAGAATTGTGCAAAGTCACTTGAAACAGGTAAAGAGCTCAAGAAACAACCTTTATAAAAATACTACATGAAAGATTGGGAGCTTTTATAAATGCTTTATATCTTTCAATTTTTTACAAAACCATATGTATGGGCATTTCAGCTAGGAGAAGGGATGATAGATTAGCCAATTTTACAAAGCATTCAATGACGATATATAATGTTTATTTCTTGCCAAATACAAACATCTATAGCTTTCTTATGTGAAAGATTGGAAACTTGTTTAAACAATATCTGAGACTTAGTAATTTCTTCCATGTCTTTACTGTTAGAGAAGGAGTAGAGAAGAAAAAACTAAAACACCATGCTTTCGGCCACATTCACGATTGGCCTTGCCACTTTTTCCATGTCTTGATTGTTGCAGAAGCAAAAGATGGAAATATCATTCTTCTTTGTCACATTTATAGGAGACCTTTCCACTTTTTTTCTTCCATGAAAACCCTTACTAAGTCATATCAAACCATGGTATTAAAACCATTGAGGCTACATTCATACAACATCTTGTTGTACTCGATGCCAAAATAGCATTTTCAAACTTGGTTTATGGCATTTATATAAACAAAAGTACCCATGCGGTTGCAAATCATCCACTTCTGTGATTCAAGGTCCTACAAAAAAATAAGTTAAAAAATCCATCAAGACAAATCAAACTAAACTTAGCGCATAGTAATAATCATAATAAATCTTTTATCATATTAGAAAGATTACAAAGAAGCCCCTACCGAGTGCATTTAATGCCCCTTTACAAAGTCATTGAATACATTCCAATCATTCTCATCTAAAGTATACTTATTGCTATTACACTCATAGGTGAGGTTTGCCAATGCAATCACGCTCTCAATATTTATCATGTCAAGGTCTGTAAGGTCATACGTGAAGCATCTTGAATCTTTTGCCTTTTGATACCACCCAAGCTGGACTTCTACTCCAAAAGGTCTATCTGAAAGGTTGAACCCTCTTTAATATTTCACATACCCCCCACCAACCTTTCTCCTCATTTTTTGAACTCGTCCAAGGTACCATATAGCTTGTGTTTTCTTTTTTTGCAAAGATCTTGGATTGCATTTCCTTTTGCTTTTCCTTGTTTTGTGTTCTTCATGAGAGAATACGGCACAATCGGAACCTATTCCAAATAGGTTCTAATTTGATGTAGCAAGAGGTATATCTTCCTTAGAGTAGTATACTCCTTGGTGAACACTTGTGAGTCTATCTTTAGAGAGTGTGGGATTTCCATTAAGTTGGCTTACCAATGTGGACTTGAAGAGAGTTTTACCATCAATGGTAACAACTGGGCTCACTGCTTCTTGTTCATCTAGGAGAGAATCCACCACATGTCTGATTTCACTTATGTAGGCATCGTTGTCATTATCATCTATTTCTAACACATGATCTGCTTGACATTGGTATTCTTCTTTAGAATCAGATTCTTGTGAATATGCATTTGCAAATCCATTTGACCAAGGTTCCATCCACCACTTCATATTCTCACCCTTTGAATTCCTATGCAAACTTTCACACCTTTCTTGAGCACTTTTTAGTCCCTTCTTCAATGCTTGGATGATTTTATCATCAGTTGACACACACTCATAGTCCCCTAGATTAGCTTCTCACATGTTCTCTTTGAGATTCAATTCTCTCTAGACATGTTCTTGCTTCTTATGTGCCCTTGTAAATAGAGGACTATCCTCTTTGCATTCAAAGTGTGCAAGCCTATTCATACTACCTGCACTATGTAGCATATGCATCAAGTCATAAGCACGTTCTTGTCCCACCATGCTTCCAATCTTGCTGTAAATAGAGGGGCCAAGGCTAACACCACACGAAGTAGAAGAGACACAACAAGATTGAACACCACACGAATTAGTAAAAGAGATGCAGTGAGGATTGAACTCTTAGCATTCCTCCTAGTAGTGAAAACATGAACACTGCGAAGAGGAGCCACCTTGTTCTTGCTGCTTTCTTTCTTATGATAATAGTTTTGCTGTGTTCTCGTCAACAAAGTCTGCAACATGACCTCCCATGAAGTATTCTTTCGTTCTATATTACAACCTTTTAATTTGCAAATTGCCTTAGAATGGAGGTAGGGGCACCTTCAAGGATCGTTGTTAGCTTGAGGACTCAAGATCCAAGACCTAATAGCTTGAGGACTCAAGAGCTAGGACCTGCATTACAGTGCACAAGCCCGAAGTGTCATTATGTGAAGAACATGCAAGGCAAAGCATGGGACGTAGGAACTAAAGCATCTACAATAGATGGTTGAAAATCACTTGTAGAGATCAAGAACTCAACTTTTTGATATTGTATTGAGCTTGAAGTCATCTTCTCATCATTTTGGGAGAGATAGCCAATAGGTGTGCAGAGGAGCGAGAAGCCAACATGAGTGCTTTTTAGTGCACTAGCATCTAAAATCAAGGTTTTTAAACCTTGCATGCTTAGCATATATAAAAAGGTTAATTTTATATAGCTTTATATAAATGGCTTTTTAAAGAGAGAGCCTAGTTGATGGAGGATCATGATAACCTGGTTTATGGAGGAGGTTCAAGATAACCTTATCTCCCTGTAGCCTATAAGGCTTTGCCATGCTAAGCCTCCTCTAACATAATTTGAAAGAGGATTTTCCCTCTTTCACTAATCAACCACTTCCACCTACTCCCTCTCCAACTTCTCCGTTCTCGAAATGTGTAGGCCCTGTAAATGTTATTTGATCTAGAAAACTATTTTTGATTGGACAAAACATTATTGGGCGCAGGACCACATTGCTTGCCACAGGTTTCTTACCATCTCTCAAAGCCTCGTAGATTTGCAATGCATAGGATATATCAAGGCTTCGGCTATTAGTGAAGACAGTTGTAGCTTCCACATCTTTGGCATTCACAAACCACGTCCTTTGACCCTAGATATATCCCACATCATCATCTGTAACTGCTTCATTAAGATGCAGATTAAGATTTTTGATTGATGTGAGTTCATCCTGATCATCTTTAGCCTCGGGTTCTGAGTCTTCTTCATCTTTCTCTTCTTTTAACCATTTTTCATCCACATTATCTCTCTCTACAGTGGGACAATGCCTTTTTTTACTGCTTGGAACTGTGGCTCTTGCAGTGCTAGCCTTTTGCATTTCACGTCGTGGTTTGCTAGCAAGAGCTTCTAGCATAACTGCAGTGGATCGACCTTGATCTTCTTCAATTTTTTTTAATCCCCGTGCACTCAAGGCTTGTGTTTCATCATCCTTAGTTACATCCACCATTTCTTGCTCTAGAAGTTTGCACTCATGTTCTACACGTTTGTGACAGTGTGCCTATTCTTCTTGTCCCTGCATCGAAGTCTGAGGTTTTTGATCTCCTTCATGTGAAGATCCTTGAATATGAGGAGCATATTGTGCATCCTAAAAGTACTCAAACATTATCTTTGCATGCATCCTTTTTGCCACCACACTAGGAAATTGCTCCCAAGTATATGAAAGAGCCTCCAATGCACTTTGCAGCTCTGGAAACTTTGATGGTTGAGGAGGAGGCATCACAAAGGTCTTTGAGTCTCTCCTTGACACAAAAAAATGAAGACTGCCAACTTCAGGATCTGAACTCTTTGTAAAAATATCCATAAAAGTCTCTTTTGGCTCTATCATTATGCCTACTACAAGGCTTGAAGTCATATCTTTTTTGAAGAAAGTAGCATCCCATGGATCTTCAACATCATTGAACTCCCTTTTTGACATAAGTAGAAAGAGTCTCTTTTCCTTTTGATGAAGAAACCAAGCTCTTCTGCCCACGTGATATCGAGTCCACCTACTAAAGCCATTGGGGCTATATTCCTTTCCTTTCTGCAATAGAAGAACTTGATCTTCTTCTTTCTCTTTTTATCATCAGAAGAAGATGGGTTATCACAGTCCTTACCCTTACCTTTCTTTGATTTAGCATAGAAAGCCGCAAATCTTCTCCAGTCCTCGTCTTTTGATGCATCTCCTCCTCCAGAAGCATTGCGCTGAAATCCTCAAAGTTGAGGGGCCGATTTATGTTCTGCATATTCAGCGCCATAACAAGACCGTCGTGCTTTGGTGGGAGAATCCGTATGCACCTTGGTGCTAGATTCTCATTGGTGATCGTGATGCCAGTCGTAGTCATCTAATCGCATAGATTCTTCACCCTGGTGATGAACTTCTCTACCGTTTCAGACTCAAACAGTTTCTTGTTTGTGAGTTGAGTCTCCAGATTTTGAATCCGTGTTTGATTCGTGGTCTCGTACTGATTTTTCAAGACCACCCATGCCTCCTCTGCTGTGGTGACATGTTGAATTAATGCCATGAAACACCTATTTCATTAATTTTGGACTGGTGCACTGTCCAAATTCATTTTGTGAGAGAATTTTTGATAAAACATTTTAAAAAAAGAGGCTCTTATAAAACAAAACATTGAGTCAAAAAGGAAGATTTTAAAAAATCAAATTAGAAAAAATGACGTGAGATGTTATTAAAACTAGAGTACATTAAAAATAGAGGACATCACATTGTAAAAGAGACAAAAAGTAATATTTTAAAAAATCAAATTAGAAAAAATGGCGTGACATGTTATTAAAACTAGAGTACATTTAAAAAAGAGCACATCACATTTGTACAAGAAGTAGATCATATAACTCAAAGCCATATGGTGTCAAAAAACACCTTACATTAGCTCCTAGAAGATCTCATCTTGGTCTCTCTTATCTTCTTAATCACCCAAAGTCTAGAAGATCTCATCATTGGTCTCTCTTATCTTCTCAATAACCCAATCTTTCACTGCCTCCACATCTGTATCCTCAACATAATTACATGCAAAGAAGTAATTTAAGCAGTCACAAATTGTTTCTTTATAATTTCTCTGTGAGGCTCTTATTGTTCTCTCAGCATCCGCATCAAATCGCCCATGACGAGAGCTGCAATAACAAAGGTTACTTAAGAATTCTAAGAGATCTTGTCGTGCTTTTATAATATGTCTTAAAAGTCTTTCACTCTCTGATATCTTGAGAGTCTCCTCCCTCTCTGTGTGCCTTTGTGCATCAAATTCCTCTCTCTCCATGTGTGTCAAAGGAGAACCTTGTCAAATTCTGGCCTCTCTCTGTGCTCCTTGGTCAGCAATCCATTCTTTGAGACTATTAATTCCGAACTCCACGTCCTCGACAATGCCAAGGACATCCATGGGTGGGGAGATGATAAAGAAAGGGAGATGGACTACGATGGAAGAAAGAAGAGAGTGTTTGTGGAAGGACTAGGATGGAAGAATACAAGTTAATGAGAAGCACTAGGATGGATGAAAGAAGAGAGTGTTTGTGGAAGAACTAGGATAGAAGAATACAAGTTACTAGGATGGATGAAAGAAGAGAGTGTTTGTGGAAGGACTAGGATAGAAGAATATAAGTTACTGAGAAGGACTAGGATGTAAGAAATAAGAGAGTGTTTGTGGAAGGACTAGAATGGAAGAATACAAGTGCACTAAGGCACAATGTGTTCACTATGATAAGGATAAGGGTTGGAATAAAGTGAGAGAAGCATTGGTAATGTTCTACTTTAAGTGAGTGGAGACTGTCCAACTAAATAAAATTTTGCAGAGCATTGGGAATGATGTACTTTAAGTGAGTGGAGCATTGGGAATTGATACTTGCGAGTGAAATATATTACAAGTGAGAGAGAGAGAGAGCGATAGAAAGTGAGGAAAGACGTAAAGTGAAAGACGAATACAAGTTAATTAGAAGGACTAGGATGTAAGAAATAAGAGAGTGTCTTGAAGGGATAGAAAGTGAGGGAAGATGTAAAGTGAAAGACAAATACAAGTTAATCAGAAGGACTAGGATGTAAGAAATAAGAGAGCATTGGTGGAAGGACTTGGATGGAAGAATACAAGTGCACTAAGGCACGATGTGTTCGCTATGATAAGGATAAGGGTTGGAATAAAGTGAGAGAAGCATTGGGAATGCTCTACTTTAAGTGAGTGGAGACTGTCCAACTGAATAAAATTTTGCAGAGCATTGGGAATGCTGTACTTTAAGTGAGTGGAGCATTGGGAATTGATACTTTGGAGTGAAATATATTACAAATATTACATCATCACATATTCATATCAAAATTCTCATCACACAAGGTTATATTTCCAAATAATCACATCATCACACATTCATATCATAAAATTGTGTGCATGAAATAATTATATAAATATCATCAGTAAATGCCACTTAAGTAATAAGTCACAAATTGGTGTATAATCAACAAAAACTACAAACACAACATCATACATGCATCACAACTCTTCTGATGCTTCTAGTGGAGATTGTGGCAACTCTTCTGATGCTTCCAATGGAGGTTGTGGTGCTCTAGATGTACACTCAGTCTCTACTTCTTCTGTAGTATGTAGTGCTTTCGGAGTAGACTCAGTATCCTCTTCCTTAAATGCAAGTGGAGGCTGTGGCAACTCTTCTGATGCTTCTAGTGGAAGTTGTGGTGCTGTAGGTGTACAATGAGTATCTACTTCTTCTGTAGTGTGCAGTGCTTTCACAGTAGACTCAGTCTCCTCTTCCTTAAATGCAAGCTTTGATATTGCTTCAGTTGCACGTTGTATTCTAATGGCAGCAATTAGGTCTCGAATGATTTCAGCCCTAAACAATTGTATATCCTCCTCTGAATATTTGAGTTCCAAAGAGTCTTTCGATGAGATCTGTGGCTTAAGTGAGAAAATTTCTTTGAAAATCAACATGCAGTTGTAGGCAACTCTCCACCCACAACTATGCCCATCTTCCTGCTCTACTACTAAATGCTTTTGGAAGTCTACCGAGTCTTTGTACTGTCCTGTTTCTCTAATAGCAGATACCAACTTCTCAATTGACCTGCTCATCATGACATACTAAAAAAACTTAGTATCTCTATACATAAGGTACATAATATAGAAGTAACAATAGATTAATAGAATACTTACGTTTGCATTGAGCCATGAAAACCTGCAATCGAGTTAACAAACCAACAATAGTTGTCTTCAAGGTCCCAAACCACCAGACTCCAATGTTCCCTACACGAATAATTAAGAACCATTATTATTTAACACAATGTTGCCAGTATATTAAGATGAAAATAAAGGTTGCCATGATACTTACATCTCATGATATGCCATAAATAGGACTCGCATGCCATGTGAATGTAAAGGCTGTAACCATTTACAAACATCGGCTATCGTCTTTCTGCTATCGCTAAGTATAGGAGAAAGGAGGGAATCCAACATATACACACGGTTTTGTATGGCTCTACCAAATCATGAGATAACTATACTGCACCCAAATAAATGAATATTAGCTTATTAGATTTAATCAAAATATTGAATTATCAAGCAGAGAAAAAGTTTGCATCAAACCTGAGAATGGCCATCATAACGTTGTTATTGACCTCATTTGAAGCTCTAGAGAGGATTGAAATCTCCTCTCCCCCAAATTCAAGATACTGAGGTCTATGTTGAATCATAACCCTAACATTAAAAGAGCTTCCCAATTCTTCCAATGAAGCCATGTTTGTAGAGTTGAGGTCTTCTATCCCCTTTGACTCTTTGACGGCATTCATTTCGCACTTCTCTGAGCCATTATCTATTTGCCTTGTGGGAGGGTCCATAATGTCGCCCTTAATGATTGCTCGAATGGTACATGTTATAAATGCATAGAGATGCAAATCCATATATGTTGACAGTGTGGTGTCATTTTGTATCTCAAAAATTTGACCAAGTACCAAAAAGCAATTGTAGCCCACCGTCCATCCACAATTATAGATGTGGCTATTCTCTTGATGTGATACCTGACATGTTATATACTCTATTTGTTGTGCCAAGTCACATTGCCGCATTACTGTGTCGATAGCACCTACTAACTTTCGAGCTGATCTGCACATCAAAACATATAACAACAGTGAATATGTGCATTGCATATCAATCTACATGTCAAGAAGTGACAACAAGTGTAGTCTACACTTACTTTAACACAGTGCCATGGACGGATGGGCAAAGAAGCACTTCTGCGCAAAGATGTCCACGACTACCAGACTCCAATGTGAGCTACATTATCAATAAAGAATAATTACTGTGTTTGAGACAATTCTAGCAATGCAATAGAAAAAACAAGTAGGATTTGATGCTTACTTCTTATAATATAACTCGTGTGTCATTCATAGGAACGTGCTTCAACCACTTGCAAACATCCCCTATGGTTTCTTCTTTGTTGCTAAGCACTTCCGAAATACGAGGATCGAGCATATATAAAACGCTTTGTATATTTTGCGGAAAATTTGCTATAACATTACTATATTAAAAAAAAAAAGTATTAGCTTCTTGGGTTTAATCAAAATAAGAAAAGTGTAAAGCCAAGGAAAAGGCTGCATCAAACCTGAGGATGGGTGTAATGACTTTGACATTAACCTCTTTCTTAGGATTCAAGAGGATTGAAATCTCTTCTTCAACAAATTCGAAAAAATGAGGTTGTTGTCGAATTAACAACATAGCGGTGAATGAACTTCCAATCTGCTCCAATAGATTCATATTTTCATGACTCATCTTATTGAGAGAGTAGTCTACATCGTATTCTTCTTCACTTGCTATGTCTTCTACATCCTCCTTCTGCTATAAAAATATAAAAAAGTTATGCGATGTACACATCCCAAATAAAGGCTTAAACAAGCAGATAAGGTTTCATACATGCTTTCATTAGAGTGAATGTCTCCTCCTCTTGGAGCAGCTTGGAGCAAAAATTTAAAAAGTAAGGTTTCATACATGCTTTCATTAGAGTGAGTCTCTCCTCCTCTTGGAGGAAAAATTTAAAAAGTAATGAGATTTACACATCCCAAATAAAAATAAAGGTTTAAATAATCATAGAAGTATAATGATAGCATGCTTTCATTAGACTCAGTCTCTTCTCCTCTTCGAGGAAAATATAAAAAAGTTATGAGATTTACACATCCCAATTAAAGGCTTGAACAAGCATACAAGTATAAAGATAAGGTTTTATACATGCTCTAATGTAGTCATATTTTCACGTTGTTTCCCAATGGTAGCAATTAGATGCTGAATACTCTCAGCCCGAAATGCTAGCAGATCGGCTTCTGTATATGATTCCATTTTGACTGGTAACTCCAAATCGAAAATCTCTCTAACAAACAACATGCAGTTGTAGGCAACTCTCCACCCACAGCTGTGCCCATCTTTTTGCTCCACTGGTAGACTTCTTTTGAATTCCACTTGGTCTTGTTGCTCGGTTGTTGTTCTGACAGCAGATACTAGCTGATATGCAGCACTGTCCATCATGACATATTAAATATATTAATATGTCATGATCATAAGATACAAAATAAGAAAGTAACAAAAATATTAAGAGAATAATTACCTTGGGGAGTTGGCATGATAGCCTTCCATTGAATTCACAAACCACAAACGGTTGAGTTCAAGGTCCCAAGCGATCAGACTCCAATGTGAGCTACATGACTAGAATAAAAATGATTATTGTTTTACACAAACTTGCCAAAGAAATAGTAAAAATAAGGTTAGAGTTGATACTTACGCCTCATGATAAGGCATAAAGATGACTCGCACCCCATCTAAATTCAAAGGGTTTAACCAGGTACAAATATCTTCTATAGTCTTTTGACGAGAGCTAAGAATAGAAGAAAGGAGAGCATCGAGCATGTAGACACGATGCTACACTGCACTAGGAAGCTGAGAAATAACTACATTGCACCAAGAAATAAACAAACATTAGCTCATAGAATTGATTTGCATTCTGCACTAGGAAACTGATATATAACTACACTGTAAACAAATAAACAAATGTTAGCTCATTGAAGTACTCGGGGGGGTCACTCATCATATGTAACCCTATCACGTGAGTTCAAAAGAAGGATATTTTTTATTCCTAAAATTTACAGAAATAAATATACATAAGGGACTATTTTAAATAGTTTTGGAAAAAATTTACAGATTTGTATAGAAAAGGGGTACATTTTATTAATGAAAAAATTTACAGATAAGGGATTTTAAATATAGGCCTTGAACGCACGTGATATAGAGGGTTTATACATAGTGACCCCCCCGAGTTGAAGTAGCAACAAATAAACAAATGTTACCTGAGAATGGCCAGGATAACATTGTCATTAACCTCTTTTAAAGGATTGGAGAGGATTGAAACCTCCTCTCTACCAAAGCTCAAATATTGAGGTTCTCGTTTCAAAACGATCCTAACTTCAAATGAGCTCTCCATTTTATCCAATGCAGCTAAATTTGTAGAATTGGCCTCTGTCATAGCTTGTATTCTATGTTTGCGGTCATTATGCTTTTCCATGGTGTCTTTAAAGCTCTTGTGCTCATGGGATTCTTCAATCAAATTTAGAGGTGGTTGCATTGCTAAAGTAGAAGGGAGTGCCTCCATATTGACTTCATCCATTTCTTCTCCCTCTATTGCCTGTAAACAAATATGAGAGATTAGATTCATTATCTTTAAATTTAAATCTTATTGAAAAAATTGTATTTAGTTGAGAAATAGAGAGTTCATACCGCTAAGTATTGTCGTAGTGGCCTTTTTTCATAACCCTGCCAGCCATAATTATCAAAGAAGGCATCATCATGTTTGTCTTCATCCACCAAACTCTCTCTGAACGGGTCATGTAAGTCCATCTTTTCATCATCACCAATTGGGACATTATGATCTTCAAGGTAATCATCCATGTCATCAGTGTCCTTATGGTCTATCTCTTTTTCATAGCCTGTGGTTAGATCTGCTTGAAATTTTTTTATTGTAACAAGGCGCTTCATATGACAATAAATGTAAAAAATAGCATAGAAGGCTTTACAAGGTTTTTTATGACAATAAATGAGGTTAAATATTTATACAAATGCAATAAAAATAACCAATAATCATCAAGCTCCAATATGTCCCATGACATGTAATCTGTCCACTGATATATGTAATCTGTCCACTAATATCTACTCATGCAATCTGCCCACTGATACTTTCTTGGTAAATGGTAAAAGGTCTTATTTAATAGCATGTTATGAGTGTTAAACCGCATGTGAGCAAAGGGACTGACAATGATTAGGAACTAGTTAGAAAAATTTGAGCATGGCTTCGATTGGCAACTTGGAGAATTGTCTCTCCTCTAAGGCAATCTAATCTATGCTAAACTATGCTAAAACAACCGTCGAAGCAAAGAAAAGCAATAAGTAATTTCTTTTTCTGTGTTCATTTTAATGTGCTGGGGTTTAAGAGGCTTAACTATGCAAAAGAAGGGGTTTTGATGTAGAGGCTAAACCTGCATGTGAGAGAAATGAAGAACAAGTATCTAAAGAAAAGTTAACATTTTTCAATTTAAAAGATGAATATATATAAAAATATTATCTCACCTTCAAAACAAACCATAAATTCACTCTTTTATAATTTTTTAAAAGTATAATATAGAACATGTAAATATATAAAACTCTCTCTTTACTTTCTCTCTCTCTCTCTCTCTTGACTCCTAATTCTCTCTATAGCCATAGTCAAGACACCTCATTCTCTCTCTTAATCTCTCTCTCTCTCTGACA